>NC_092564.1:11495983-11613483 GCF_037975245.1 Apostichopus japonicus
TGGGCATCTCTTCTCACAAATTTACCTTTCTTAAAGAATGGAGATTTTCCAGTCTACAGTTTCTGCTGCCCCTGGCCTGTCACAGTCATACTGTAATTGCTAATGATTGTGAAGTTGACTGAAGTGGAAAGGTTGACCTGTAGGTACAACAACCACACTGTCCATGCTGTAATTTTATGAATGAAACTAAACTTTAAACAAGTTGTCACATTTTGTTCTTCTTTTCTCGTTTACAGCTCAGAGTGCAAGATGTTCTCCCAATGCTGTATCCTTTCTTAATCTACTGTATGAATGCCAAACTTAGACAAAAGATAGAGAAAATTTGATATAAAAGTGCAAACAATAATTGATATAAGATGGAACAAAGAGGGAAAAGTTGCACCTTTGGCATCAGTGGTATGAATAGCATTTTTATAATTGTATGTTTTGATGTTTTCTAGAATATGAATGCAAATCCTGAGATCAACAGGTGGATGAATTCCTCCAGAGTGTAAACTCAAAGATTCATTTCACTGTAAAGTATTCAATTAGAGGTGAAACAAACATAGGAAGTATTTAACTGAAAGTTATTTCGAGGAGTACTTGAAATGTTAGGTTTACTTATTGTATGAGAGAATATTAAAGGTGACATGCAACCATGATTTATGATAACATTCTTTGCCTGTATCCATTTTGAATTGTAATTCAATTCTGCTAGATTAATCTCATCATTCCTCTTTAGGAAATTATAACTCATTTTCATCCACATTTGGAATAAGAAATTTCCCCCTTTTTGGAGAAGATTTTAATAGCAGATAAAATGGTTGTCACTTGACCAACCTTAGCCATGTACTGATGTCATTTTGAAACGAGAGCCATGAAGTGATGCTATGCAGAATAACTAAACACGTTTCAGGACTTCAACTCTGCTCATACATGTTCTAGTGCCAGGTCAGATCAAGTGGTGCTAACATTCATCACATGGTACATGTACTTAAGTCCCATGGCTTCTTCGTGGGGAGTGACTATCTTTACCTACTTTATCGTTCCGAATCTTCCCACGATACTACTGTATAGAGTGACATGAATAATAATCGCCAACCTGTTTTTTGCGTATTAGGAAGTGTTCAAGCCAATTTGTTTTGAAATTGACACTAGTTAGTGCAAAAAATTAGTAAAACACTTCAATGTGAAACTGCAACAAGAAACTACAGTATTTATATTCAACACCATAACTTGAACTCAAATTGTTGCATATAAAAGGCAAAATGGTACTGTACATGTTAATACACAACAACCATCTTTAACATAAGAGAAACTTTCAGATCCTGTGTTGATTGTGCCTTCTGTGTCATTTATATCTGGAGAAAATGGCGTTCTCCTAGAAGCTACAGCTGGCCAAGTAGATGCTCCAGGATTCATTGAAAGGATCAACGCTGCTGCGAAGGTTAGTTCCCTTATTTGCTTTGGACGGTCAATTCGATACGGGATGCCTGGAAGAAAACAAGTTGATCTTCTAGTACTGTTCCGTGTACTATTTGTCCATATTTAAAGCCATAATTATATGCACAGTGGTAGTTTCCAACTTTCCCAGTAGTCAAGGACTTTGAACATGCACCAAGTTCATGAAAGATGGAAGCCTATGACCTCAGTGAACTTTGTGTAATGATTTCCTGTCATTTGTTGTATATGTACCGAATGTCAAACAGAGTTTTAGATGCTTCTCCGTATCAGAAATGTTTCTTTACTACTGTATATTTATCAAATTTCTAGTTAATATTGCATAATTATTAATCTTTTGTGTTCTACTGCTAGGTGAATCTCTTTTCTGTTGCTTTCATTATATTCTACAACAGGGTCATTTAGCGGTTCAATATATGTTTTCATTTTCTCGTTTGCAGATCCAAAAAGGACAAGGAACGTCAACGACAGATAAAAATTCAAAGCCTGAGCGTTCACAGACTACACCCGCCCAGACAGGTACTACTGTTTCCTTATCACAGTCTACTTGATGTCAAGACATGAATTGCACCCATTTTGTGCTCATCAATGCAATAAAAGTATACAATAATGTGCTGTTGCTACTAGCAACATCTGTTTTTGAGGACCATGATAAGGCAATAAACAAGCTTGTACTTTCCTTCCAGGTTAATGTATGACACGATACAAATCAATTAATGCAAGTAGTAAAGCCGGAGCTCAGAAGTAAAATTTGAAAATCGCTTAATATATTAGAGTAACTTTTGCCCATTTTTTGTCCAGCCTGAGTTTGCTGAAATCTTTACACAAAAAAATCAAGAGACTGTTACTGAAGTTATTTACAAATTGATCCAAGTAAGGTATCCTAGTGAAGTAGTTGATCAGAGAGTAATTTATGAGTACATGGGTGGTGACTTCAGACAGCTTTGCATATGAATTACACAATTGGCATGCCAAAGGCATATCCATAGTTTTCAACTTCTTTTACTTTTTCTTCAAAATACAGTATGTATTTGAAACTTGACTGGTCATGCCAATGAACTGTTTGTCAGTTTCTTATCCCCAGTCAATGCTAAAAGCTCTGCTTAGAGTACATGTAGTTGTTGATGATGGTTTTATGTTAATTAGAGACATTATGTTAATTAGAGACAGCCAACTGTAATGGTTCTTGGGCAGGCAATGGAAACAAACTTGACAGTCACGTTGACAGCTTGTCATCAACGCTCTGTCGACAGATCGAATGTTTTAATATTACTCTGTATATTGTAGAGAAGATATAATGAAAACACTTCCAACCTGTGGCAATAAATAATGATTACCAATGGCTTCTGTTTTGACAATACTAGTTAGTACCGTTGCAGAGTTTGCCGCTGAACTGTTGACAAGAAACAATTTTTTAATATTATTAGAGACAACATCTCCAGTCTCACCCACCCCTGAGGTCCCAGTGACAACCCCGACAGAGGAGAAAGAGAGTGTCCAAGAGAGAGCTGCACGGTTAAGGAAGAAAATGGAAGAGGTTCATGCAAAGAAAGAAGCCCAAAAGAAAGAAGTATGTTTTGTAGATCGTTTGTGAGAAAGTTTGTTTTGTTGGATGGTAACTCTCCCCTCACTCTTAACTCCCTTCCCCTTGCCTCACCTGCAATCATTGACTATAGAGTGCATTTTTCATCCATGTAGTGTCCAAATTTCACTAGAAAAGGAGCATCTTGCATTGGAATCCTCAATGCTGGATTAGCTGATAGGCTGGGAGGTAAGTGCCTACGTAGTACTGTATCCCAAAGATCAAGTGGCCCCCAAGGTCAAGGGGATCACTTGGACCCAGTTTTACACTCTATGATGCCCCACATTGAGTTGCATTGCGAGTCAAATCATTGAATCTCACAGTGTCCCCTGAACAAATTAACAACCTCATTTGAAATATTTTCTGGATCACAGAATTTAGTCGTGTCAGATGATCTGAATTTAAATCATTCAACATCAATTTTGTTTTCATTTTTTGCAGCAGATAGTTATTTGGAAACAATTGACAATCCCTTCGTGGATAATTTACGTTTGGCTTTATACTGTTTGATACTTAATTAACAGACCTTAAAGCAGAAGGAGCTTGAGAGGCGAAAGGTGGGGCAATCCATGCAGAAAGCCCAACAGCAGAGGGCCGAGGATGAATTGAGACAGAATGCGGTAGAGAAGAGGAGGGAGAAGATGGAAGACAAAATAGCAAGACAGAGAGTTCGAGAGCAGATCGCAAGAGATCGAGCTGAGAAGGATGCCAAGTTTGCCACTGCCAGGAATGAGGAACAGAAACGTAAAACAGCAACGCAGGAAGCAAATGTTGAGCAGCAACGGGCAGATGATATAGCGAGGGCAGCAGCCAACCGGTGAGCACTTTATCAGGTCGCTCTGATGTGGGTTATCTCCAGTAACAGTCAGGGAGAAATGGTTTAGTCTGGGCCTCTGGGGATTGCTTTTTTCATTCAGTAGGGGAAGAATTAGATGGTGGACTACTTAGTTGTCTACACATCCCTCCCCCCACCCCCCATATTTTCAACCTCACACAGAAATTCTAGAGAAGTTATTATCAGAAACATGTATTTTAACCTAAATATAGGCTAAACATGCCTCAGAATGCACCACTTGATGTAAAAACTTCTACTTTTATCTCAGGAAGACACCAGACCCCTCTACTTAAAGTTGGCTTCAGTGATGGGAGGGTCACACACCCCTCTCCTTTATAAAATCCTTCATTTGCCTCTGACCTTTCCATAAAGGTTTATGCCCTTTATATATAAGTCAGTATGGGATAATTTAGAATTTACCCCCTCCCCCCCTCACCTTTGAAATCTTGTGCATGCCACTGCTTTAATTTGAAAGATACTACATTGCACCAATTGGCATCAAATTGTTTCTGTCAAATAAAATCTTTTAACAAACCTTTCAGTTTTGTTTACTGAAATTACCAATCAAAATACAACTAGGGAAATGAATTTGTCTCTATTGGATCTTGATTATCTTTGCAGAGAGACGGCCAGGCTTCAGTTTCGCCTCCCTGATGGAAGCAAGATTCTCCATCAGTTCCCATCTTCAGCAACACTAGGAGAAGCTCGTCAATATGTCGCCGAGGTGAGAATATTAACTTGCTGCAAAAGTGCATTTCTTGAGAAATTTTTAAAATTTGCAAAAGGCCATTTCTGATGAATGACTTATAAGAAAATTGTTATCATTTAGTAGCTTTGGCAACAGCTAACATTCCATTTTTATTGTGGAGAGGCTTTGTGGTATATCCATTCACTTTCCTCCCTGTGTAGTCTTAAGTCTTGAATTTGCATTTTTACACCAGTTTTGGTGAAGGAAAAGTACTCACTTACTGTCTGCACAGAAATATAAATGCATAAGTGAAGTTAATGAATCAGGTAGGAACAGAAAATGCAGTTACTTGTAACTTGTGCAATACGACCTTCCGGTTTGGAAAGTCACCATCAGGCTGTATCAAAGATTCTTTTTTTTTTTTACGTTCAGCAAGTTGGCAGTGTCCTTCAAGACTTCAGCATGTCTACGGCTTTTCCAAGACGTCAGTTTGGCACGAGTGACATGGACACCTCGTTGCTGGACTTGCAGCTTGCCCCATCTGCTGCAGTTATCATTTTACCAGTAAGTCCAGAAAAAGTTTAACTGCTTTCTAGAAGTGAGTTGATTTCTAGGAGAAATTTGTAAAAGACAGGCAAACTGATGGATCAACTTGCGGGTTTGTTAACTACCCCAGATTGCCTTGAAGCATTTGTTAAAAACTTTGCCCTTACACTGGCTGTTTACTTATGTCTTTATAACCTGATAGGGTGCAGAACATAATAATTTTCTGTACAAGACAGCTGTACCCCCTTAAGTCCAACAGGTTAACAGTGCGTTACTAAAGGCTTTTAAGATTCGTGCATTCAACATAATAATATATTTATTTGTCAGGAATGCTCCTATAAGGATGACGAGCATGAATATAGTGCAGGATGCTGGGTCCTACATTTTCTAAAGTTGTTAATTTAAGGCATTTGAACAAAAAGGGCACATTGATGGATAAACCCTCTGGTGTTCACAGGATCATTTCTCCCAGACAAAGTTATTGTACCAATCTGTAGCTAGAGCTTTGTGCTCATTTGTGATGCTAATTTCCAACTTAAATGTTTGCTTGAGGGTGACTTTCTATATTGTATCTCCTCGGGAAGTAATGTCAGAAATGAATTAATGGCTTGCGGTAACAATGTCTATATCGTTCTGTTTTAACAGGGGTCGCAGAGATCAAGCGCATCGACAGCTGTGGCAAGTGGAGGCGGATTAATAGCCCTGCTTCTTGCTCCCATCATTTATCTTTGGAACTTTTTATATACGTTTATTTTTGGAACACCGACAGAACACCCCGCCTCTGGTGACGTAACTTCATCCAGTCCACAAGAGCCTCCGCAGGCAGATCACTACAACACCATGGGTGCCAGACCCAAAAGGTGAGTACAAGAGCAAAAATGTACAGTATTGATATGATATGCATGTCATATTGATATGGTTTAATACTCTTTTACTTAAGCATGCTCCTTGGAAAAGATAAGGTTTAAAAAAAATGTAATAAATTGAGACTACCTGAGCACCAGAGAGGTCATCTCTAAGAATGTGAAGAAAGAAATGTTGGCATGCCTCAGCTACAACATTTTCCTTTGGCAGGGCAGCAATCACTAGTATTTTGAAATCATTCAAGAAGAAATAAACAGCTGTGTACTACCATGCAAACAACAAGTTAGGACAGGATGCCAAAAGTATTACGGTAGATAGTTTGACAAAAGTAGAGCAAACCTTGTTAAGTTCAGGACATTAGACATATTTATAGAGTATGATATATATATATATATTCATGGAGTAAGAAAGACAATTGGGTCTTCAAAGGCCGGTCACTTTGCGAGATCATTTGTCAATTTTTTTAGCAATATGTGCACTTGGCCTGTCCCATAAAGTTGTCTAGTATAGGCAACATATCAATTTTAGGGGGCTCGGGGGAGCGGTAGCGTCCTCCAGTCAGGCTGTGTAGGACATATTCTTTTGTGCTCTCCAGTTACACACATGAGACAGCGCTGGTCTGTAGCAATAATGTCTGTTGCTTGTTGTTGAAATCAGTCTCTGCTGCTGTGGGGTATATTGTAGCTACAGCAGATTATCTTTTTGCAGCAGGGCTCATGGGATATATACAGTCAGGTGTCAAAATATATGTTAGCATGTGTTTGCTGCATACTACAATATATTGTTAATCTTATTGTTAACAGTTCTTAAGTTATCGTGATAGGAACCTGACTTAACAGAAAATGTTTTCTATGGTTGTCATGTTTTGTTTGTTGATTTTTTTCTTTCTTCTTTCTTCTCTCATCTCATGAAGTTCTTACGCCAGGAGGAGAAACCCGCCTCAGCCAGAGGGTGGATCGATCGCAAGACAAGAGGGAAATATTCACAGACTAAACAGAGATGACGACAAAGATGATGAAAATAATACTTGGAATGGGAACTCAACACAACAGATGTAAAAAGAGTTGTCAATGGTCAGACTGGAAGAATATAAATTACTACCGTTTTAAGGAGATGGTTACGGTTCATTGCTGGAAAGATACAATCCTATTCTCATGTAGATAACGTACATTGCATATTTCACACTACCGAACAGTCTCATATTAATGCTACCAAGTATCTTGTCCATTCCACACATGGTGTGATCAGCTGTTAATTAAACTAATTACTCCTTTAACTCTAATTACTTCTCATCAGAGCTTTGTTTGGTAATTAATTTTTGTGTATCTGGTATTAAAGAAGTATACCCAACCACTATCAGTGGAACATTTGGAAAATTTGACACTCGGGCACCAAGAAAAGCAGACCGTGATTAATTGTGTTTTCATATGGCTATGTGGTTGCAAACAATACATGATTAAAGCTACTATGGAATAATTTAATGTTCTGCTCTTATGTAATTGGTTTAAGGTTTATGAGTTTTTTCTCATAATATGCTGAAACCGTTTTTTTTAGCTGCTATACATCATTGCATTTATGTCACAACTTGCAAGTTTTGTGTAGCACTTTTGGTACGCTGTACCAGATGCTATGTTCTATGCTATACTAGATAAATTATTCATTTAGTATAGCATCAACAAAAATTGCATTTATGTTGCAACTTGCCAGTTTTGCGTAGCACTTTTGATACGCTGAACCAGATGCTATGTGCCATGCTATACCAGATAAATTATTCATCTAGTATAGCATCAACACAACTGGCATTTATATTGCATTTTTGCCAGTTTTGTGTAGCATTTTGGTAAGCTTTACTAGATGCTATGTACTATGGTATGCTATACCAGATAAATTATTCATCTAGTTTAGCATCAATGCAACTCGCAATTATGTCGCAATTTGCCTGTTTTGTGTAGCACTTTGGTAGGCTATACCAGATGCTATGATGTATGCTACATGAGCTATGCCAGATGAAACATTTCGTAATGACGTCAGTTAGCTAGACACCGATGAAAATATAAACGGTAATTGCTCAAAATTAAGTTTTTAAGCACAGCGTTCTTGTCATTATCAGCAGAAAAGTATTTTGTGTTTTACTTATCATGAAATAAGTTTACTCTCTAAGAACCTTGCAAAATTATGAGGTTTTTTTTGTTGCTCTAAGGAGTATATAAGATCAGCTTTTGCTTGCTTGATACCTTAATGGTACAATTGAGTGCTTGACTATTTTTTAGGAGTATGAATTTTGTTGGGAAATATAGAAAATATTGAAAATACTGAAGTCTGTTTCTAAAGTAGTTGGTGCAAAATGATGGTTATCTTGAGTCTGCTGGATGTTTTGTGTGAGAAATCTTTATATTTCTGCATTTGACTGGTATTGAAAGAGAGGGAACTCCTCTTTCTCAATAGGGTTGAAAGATCAGTTAAAGGTTCCTTGATCTTTCCAAGGTCAGCTTTGCTAACCCTAGTGTCATATTTTCCATGGTTTTCTCCAGTAAATCTTGAGCTTTTCATTCATGTCAGAAACTTAACATGAATTATCTTCATATTTCTGTTTGGCATAAAGCTGGTCATATTAAATAAATACTGAATAAAATGCATTGAAATAAATGATTTCATAAGTCTTAAAAATCAAACGTTGCAAAGGGTTTGTCATTATTTGATTCCTGTATTTGATCCTCAGTTGTATTTGATCCTCAGTTGTATAAAGAATGACAGAGAGAAAGACAGACAAACTAATGAGGTGTTATCTAAACTAATTATGTATTTGATCCTCAGTTGTATAAAGAATGACAGAGAGAAAGACAGACAAACTAATGAGGTGTTATCTAAACTAATTATGTATTTGATCCTCAGTTGTATAAAGAATGACAGAGAGAAAGACAGACAAACTAATGAGGTGTTATCTAAACTAATTATGTATTTGATCCTCAGTTGTATAAAGAATGACAGAGAGAAAGACAGACAAACTAATGAGGTGTTATCTAAACTAATTATGTATTTGATCCTCAGTTGTATAAAGAATGACAGAGAGAAAGACAGACAAACTAATGAGGTGTTATCTAAACTAATTAATTAAACATGGCATGATGAGTTTGTCATACACTTGTTGTCGTTGCTTTGACTAGTCATTTGATTCATATGTTCTACTTAAGATAAAAAAAAAATTATATTAAATTATGATACGTTTGCATGTTTAGCTGATGCATTGTTGGCTGAAATATTTTGTTGGCCTCCGGTTAATTTCTCAACTTTCATAGGCACAAGAAACTACAATTGGAGGGGAACCCATGGAAGTAATCGCCTCTCTTCTGAAGTAATCAGTCAAATAGCAACATAGTACTTTTTGAAACAAAAATAATTGAAACATGTAACCGAATCCCGCTGACATCATGACATATAGTGATAACTTAAGAATAACTTTGTTAATATCACATGTAAGAAGGCAGTATGAAATATAGGATGCTCAAAAGATAGAGAAACTTTGGTTGTTAAAGAAAAACCGTAATGAATCTGTGGTAGGCCATGGAATCACTTTCTCGATAGCTCCGGTATAATGATTGTTGGAACGATTTGTTTAGTACGCGTATTATTAGTGGAAGTGTTAGAAGTATGATAGGGATATATCCTGGAAAACAGGCCTGACGTGGGGGGGGGGTGGGTCATGGGGGTATATTCGACATTTTAATAATAGGGTCGGCTGACATTGTCTTAAGAGCTCGGTGTGGCTCTTGACACGTCTGCTGATAAGCTGTTGGTCAAAACAAACTAATTCTGTTTTCAGAATTGTAATTAATGTATCCAATTCAGCCATAATGGAACCTTAAATATACTTGGGGATGGGGGGGGGGGGGGAGTGTGTGTTAGGGGAGTATAATGTTATCAATATTCTTGAGAACTGTATGATCCTCTCCTTATTATGATGATTCATATATGAACAACAAGTTACTAGCCAAACCACTTCCGGGTTCTAAATCTGCGGTATCAAGGTTAACTGTGTACTCCACGGCATCCGTTTGGCTTGTCTCGTCTTTCTTGGACATAACTGTTTGACAGAAAGCCCCCCATTTTGTGGAGACTGGCTCAGACGTATCCCAAGTTTGGTCTATCATGTCACCTCCTGGGGCCGAGCTAGGATCAATCGCCCAACTGCAAATATTGTACACGTTGTTGGCCCATTCCTGAAAAAAAGAATCAAAAAGGCATCAGAGAGTTATGAGGTATGAAAGTAAGGAGGGCCTGGTCTCGAACAATTTTCACGACCAACTTTTGGGTCCTACCCTATAGTATGCGGAATATCGCTCTAAACCAATAGGACCTTACTTGTATTTAAACATGTATTTGCCTGCATGTCGAGGTCCAAATATCCAAATACCAAGTGACTTCTGGTAAAGCTGGGGTCTTACCTGGTCCACATACCAATGGGAGATGGACATAATTGGTATCAATTGTATTCCTACGAGACACGCGTGACGCTGTGGGAACTGGTCGGGATCACACTCCCAGTTTATCATGTAGTAAAATATGCCATCTTCCTGTAGTTGTCCCAGAACGCCGTACTTCTTTATAGGCTCTGGGAAGATGTGGCGATTATTTTCTCGGACGGTCCAGTAGTAACGAACTGCCCGCAGCTCAGTTGCCAACATAAGACGGCCAAACGATTCCATAACGGGATCGTTCATAGCACTTCCAAGAGCACCGAGGGCGTGGTAACAGTTGATGGCCTAGGAAAATAAGAATATGATGTCCAGTGGACAGTTCCAAAGGTATGTACAAGGAAGGGAAGGGATGGATGTGATGGGACAGAATAGGAATTCGTCACTCATCCACAAGATTGATTTATATTTCACTAGACTGCGTGTAACGTGAGTTTCCATCATCCTGCATCGGGTCATTTGACTATTGTTATAGCTTTCATCAAAGGAAATTTTGACCGAAATTGTCTACCAACTTCTTCCCTATTTAGCTATTAATGAGCTAGTTTGTCTAGCAACATTACTGAGTAGAATTGATCAGTTCAACAAGCCTCGATTCCAGCCACTTGAAATAATTTCCTCTTATGTGGCAATTCAGATGACTTCGTACAAGTATACCCATTGCGTTTAATCAATGGGAAGTGTTTGCGAACATTTGTTGCGGGATTGTAAATATTAAAACAACGTGACATCGTTGACCTACGATTTACCACCATCGGCACGCCCCCACACCCCATCAGAGGTCTAAGTCAAAGGTCACCAGTGCATTGTTTTAAAAACGTAAAACTCTCAAGGGGGCTTAAAAATTACAAAATATCTTAACATTTTAATCATGACTGCTTAACAGAAGTAAATGCTGTGTGGTTGACAATGGAACTGTTTGACCACAATTGGCCTTTCTCTTTAGGGATGTGGGGGGGGGGGGGGGGCGCATATTTGGGGATAATGAAGATTACATCATTAGTCGAAAAATCGTACCTCACTAGCTGATTCTTCTTGTCTAGCGCCTCCACCGATCCCAGTAGCCCATGATGATCCAAAATACCAATCCTTCTGCCTTACAGTTGGGAAATACACATCTTTCTTACTTGGATTCCCGATATCTCTGGCGAGTGACGTAATGCGAATTCTGTTATCTGTGCGAGTAAAGTTTTTGAAATCACAACAAATTTCAACTAGCAAAAATGTGCCGTCTAATTGTGTGTCAAGAAGGGCTGTGAAACAAATTTTTCAGCTCTTATATTATATATATAATATTTAAGTATGAATAAATTTATTCACATACCTTGTGCATCTCTGTACCATATATATTCTGTAGCATATATATATAGCCTACACTCAACTGATACAGTGGCTTGAATATTCATAAAGCAAGTCTCATGTCATGCAAGTCAGAGCAGCCAAACGAGAAATGGAGTTCAGTAAATAGGAACGTCAAAACGTGTCATCATAATATTATTGCTTTTTAACTATTGTGTTTAGGGGAGAGTAGTTTGATGGGCGGCAATTTACAGCTCAAGTTTACAATTATGATATTAATTTTCTGCATTGACAAATGTGTAATCTCAAAGAAAGTGTACTGAAGAAAATGGGGCAGAGGGTAAAGACCCAAACTGTATGATACCCGTGGGATCGATCAGAATTGTTTTTCAGTCACTAAAGGCCTACGTCTAAAATAATGACTAAGTTGCAGTCATTCTGATCGTAGTTCAAAGTAAGTCTTTAGTAACGTCAGCATCTTCCGAAGAACTTGTCCGTTATACTCACCTTCTTTGTTAGCCCATTCTGGATAATATTTAGCGTAGTAGGCAATAGCGTAGATCCAATATCCAATATGAAAGTGGTGATCCGCATAGGAAACAAAGCCAAAGTTTGTCCAAGGAAAGATAGGTTCGTTTAATCCAGCACTACGCATGTACATACCTCCCCACACAGTATCATACCTAGTAAGGAAAATGTGTATGAGAGACCAAGCATTGTTCAGTCTCTTTGGTCTTTAGCTTAAACATTAGCAGCCATGATTATATGACAACAAAGAGTATGTTAACTGACTTTTCGGAGAATAAATTAACGTCAACATATCACCCCACCAACACCCAAGCGCACCCCGTTCCCAAACACCATTGTATCATAAAGGGACCTCTATTCTAAAGGTTTCCAGTGTGGGCGGAGGGTTATCGTATGGCGATAGTCATACCTGAACACGTTTTCGACTGGTAGACCACTCGTTATGCCAAGCCAAAGATCTAGGCATGTTCGCAAGGATTCATCCAGTTCCACATAATGATTCGTTCCAAAGGCTCTGGATATGGTTGCTAGACGGGTTACCATAGAGATACTTTTACCCGCCCAATAACTTTGAGCTCCTGATTTGGTACAATCCTCCACCAGCGTCTCAAATGCAGCGTCTTTTTCAATTGACGCGAGAATGTGCTGTTGGGTAGAAAACGATTGAAATTAAAGAGTACGTACCAGTGGATATGATGATTGGTTTGGAAATTGATTGGAACGGAGCAACTTATTATTGTTGGGGAAACGGCCAATATATACTTGTCTCATTCTCTTGTTCTTTGTTCAACCCGACTTTCAATTTCAGGAAGAGAGAGGAGGGGGGGGGGGGGGTGGCTACCGTATTCTTTTGTGAGAGCATGTGTGTGTGAGTGGGGAGAAATAGGAGAGAATGAACGCCATTGCTATTACTACTAACCTAAAGAGAATGCTTAAATAATCGTGACCCTCTTTTTAAAGGGTTATTCTTCTACTACCCATAGATAGGCCGATCTAAGGATCTGCTTAGGACGTAACGTTTCTCGTATATCAAAGGAATTTCTTCTAGCACAAGACTAAAGGGTGACTCCCCACCCCGTTCCTCTGCGTTGCTTCTACCTTTTCATGGTATCTCATATGTAAGGAACCTGTATGACTTTCATATTATTTTTCGTTAACAAAGTGGTTGGAATTTGAAAAAAGAGTTTATTTTGATGGTGCAAAAGTATTGTCTAAGGATCTTTACGCATGATCTTTACGGCTACAACATTATCATATAGTAAGGTCCTGGCATGAGATCCCAAAGGATTAAAAAGGTTCAAGAATCCTATATCACGTCTCTCCAAACACCGTCAACATTTACAAAGTAACAGTACAAAGTATTAGTTTTAACTCGATAGCAATGTCCAATTTACTTACATTCAAACGGTCAGGAGTACTCTTGATTCTGTTCACAGCATCCATATCTGGTTCAAGGCTTGATATCGGGAGCTCTTCTTCCAGGATCCATCGGTCTCCCACGTGACCTTTAAACCCCCATGGGGTATCTATGAGGTTACTTGCCTCTAGTTGCTCATCCTGAAAGAAAGAGGATACATGATGAGTAGGCCTAATACTAATAAACGAACATGTGAATAACAATGGTCCACACAATTCCAAAGAATTGTAGTGCTAGCGTCTGTGCTTGTATTTGAGTACATTTTCCGTACTCATACTCATGGATTTGTACTCCAGTTGTACTAATTTGCACGCTCCCCAGCTCACCGGTCCACCGAGCCACCGGCCCACCGGGCATGCCTAAATGCCCGTGTGGCCAGTCCGCCACCGTTGACTGCTTTGTGGCCGTTATTTCCGGCGTAGGTTGACATTTTTTCTTTATCCAACTGTAGTGAAAACCGCAAATAAATTAGTAGTCTTTCTATAGCGTGGATCCGGCCATGCGCAAGTTTCGTTGATTTTTTTGACATCAATTTTAATTACATAATACTCACGTGATGAGGTAGTGCTACCATTAGTAAATCATGATTGGGATTCTGTCCGAAGAAATCTTCTCCTCGTTTATTCCAATCATAGCTAATTCGTCCGACGTCTCCTTCCACACAAAAACGTGTCTTTGGTTTATAGGAGTAGACCCCTGCGTATTTATCTAATCTTTCCGCCATCGTGTAGTCCCCTTTAGCACTGGTACCTAGCAACGATTAAAAGCAACCAAACTGGTAAAGAAATAGCTGTGGACGCTTAAGATCAAACACTTTAACAGTACGTAACGGTACATAATATATATATATATATATATATATATATATATATATATATATATATATATATATATATATATATATATATTTATATATTTATATATATATATATTTATATATTTATATATTTATATATTTATATATTTATATATTTATATATTTATATATTTATATATTTATATATTTATATATTTATATATTTATATATTTATATATATTGATGGGCTGATAGTGAATCAATTTTGTATAGTAACTACTAATCTCTTACCAAGGCTCTATAACTTGATTGACTTTTTTGGAAAGTGCGGTACCTTACGCAAATAAAAATGATTGAAATTGCCCACACACACACTTTGGAAAACATTTTGCTAAGGAGCATTTTTTTAGCCTTTCTTGATCTGCTAATTGCATATATGCATAACACACAATTTTGCGAATTCTTTTTAACACGTGGCCTCCTCCCCATCCATTTAGAAGTTAGTACAATTAATCAAAACATATCAACAACTTTGGGACATTGGCCGTTTTCCATGAACAATTCCCTGTTTCCTAAGTTGAATATATCTTGTTTGATATTTACCTGCATAGACAAGTTGCATATGTCCAGTAAACATGCCACCGGCTTGTGGTTCAAATTCAAACAACCCGTCATCATTGATTTCAACTACCATGTCCTTGTCGAAATAAGCCACAAATTTCCGAGTATTGGTTAAACCAAGTCCTCCTGGTTCGTTTAGTTCAAATATGAAAGATTTTGCTGTAATGGAAATATCTTGGGTGGTCTCTGGAACCCACGGACATTTTATCTAACGTGTAAAAAAAAAAAAAAAAGAAGTTGAATGTAATATTAAAGTAAGATACAACTATTGTTTCAATAGCCAGGTACACAGCTAAGCTTAGATGCACGGATTGGCTTCAAACTCGAGATGCATCCATCCGCTTTCATCGCCTTCAGAGCCGACCTAAATTCTTAAGCCTTTTACCAGGGTGTCATCTTTAATGCTACATAAAGCTCTGTTATCACGTCCCTTCAAACCACTCTACCCTCCCTCATTTCACCCTGTGGGAATTGGTTCAAAAAGCGAAAACGTTTGAGAGGATCCACTTCTACTGTGTGTAGGTCAAGGTATTTTTGCTGGGAGTTATAAGTTTTCAAGCATGCAAGCGTTGGTTTGCAACGACATGTTATTGAATTTTCGACATTCGCTCATATGCAAATATATACGCATAATAGGATGGTAAAAAAATACACCTGGCGATTTAAATCAAACATGTCCGCACACCAAAGAATATTTAGTTGGTTAAGAGAAGGGAACGAGCAATAGGATGGGACACTATTTGGGTCTCGTAATTTGAGTGAAATAAATCCAAATGGTGTATCACCATTCGGTCTATTAAAGTTTGCTATATGTAATAGGCTATAAGTCATAGCCTAATAAAGCATCCTAAATGGCTTTGTATATATACTAGTTTGTACGGACACCACCTTCAGCAAGGTACTGTACCTGTTCCATCGCTGCAGATAAGATATTGGGAATCATGACTATGTTCGTAGTTTCGGCAAACGAGAGACACACTAGTCTGTATGTAGAGAGGTAGAGGAACACGTCTCACATACCCTAGCCTGGCTACGAGACTGATACCATTGCCAACTGTGTCCAATACAATACCATACATCACCCCAGCTATGTATAACGACTAAGATAGACTTATTAGACTCGAGTATGGGCATTAATCATATTCACATTATATTGTTTTATTCACTTTACAGTGGCCATATTTATGTTAATTTATGTTTTTATGTTCTTTTTGTTGTGGTTTATTATACCCTGTCTTATATCATGTTTTACTTTTACTGCTGTTGTTATTACTTTGAGGTTTTCTTAAGTTTGGTAATTTTATATTCCAGATTTTGGTTCTTTTGTACAGTGCTCTTGAGCATGTTTTACTTTTACTGCTGTTGTTATTACTTTGAGGTTTTCTTAAGTTGGGTAATTTTATATTCCAGGTTTTGGTTCTTTTGTACAGTGCTCTTGAGCATGTTTTATTTTATGATAACAGCACTATAATATATGGTATTTATATATTTATTGCAAGGGCAAAATTCATTGAAAATATCCGAAAGTATGTGACCTCAGTTAGATGAAGCTCAGTCCAGAAAGATGCCCTAAACGATGTGGCTATACTTGGGAAACTTTTGCAATACCTCAAAAACAAACTGGCTTCATAAATGAAATTAGAGATTTGTTTGAATTCATGGGAAATGCACTGATTGGCGTGTTCCATACCCCATAATACATCATGGCTCACAATGGGTATATCTAGGCCTGAGTAGGGTATCTAAGCCATGTTATGGAAGTAAAACGAAGCTTTCGATCAAAGTTAATTTGATAACTTGATAACTAACTAACTTTATTTCTTGAATAAGCGTACCTCTTTTGGTTGACGCCTCCAGTTCCACGGCTCTGACTTTATTATAAACTGACCATGTACGTTGGCTGCAAAATAAGTGACCTCACTAGTGGGTGTTAACGTAAAGACGACATTCATCCCGCCATCGATCAATTGGCAAACGTCCGGGGTGCAGGGGATCCATTCATGATCAGCCGTCCAACCATCAGATGCGACTAACATGTAATCAATCTAGAGGTGAAGTAAAACAAGATGATATAAGTATACTATCTCCTCTTGTTCTCCTTTTAAATACTTATCAATTGTTGCTAAATGTTCTTACCACGAGGAAATGGCAATGATACGGGCCTACATGGACCCACCTGTTATTTTTCTTTCTTTCTGCGGGACAGATATTACCAAAACTATACTTTTCTGACAATTTCAGGCATTCATTAGTTTACAGCTCATGTTGGTCGGGGAAACTACTGGAGGGATCCTATCACAATAATTCTTAACTTCATAGTAACGCATCAAGTTTTTGTCTTTCCAGAATTATAGTAAAAAGAACGAGACCGTGGGAGATGGAAACCATGTAATGTCTTTAATTTTGAAATATTTTTACAGAAGTATAGGAAAATCTATTGGCTATGATTATTGGTTTTATGTGGATTGCCAAAAACATGATTACGATGATGTTTTAAGAGTTTTTTGGAGGGAGCAGGGGGAGGGGCTGACATGTGTTTGGCATCAACAGCATTTCCAATATACATACTTCGTCCAGAAACTGTGCAGCATTGCTCAGTGAGAGTGTGACATCAACCATGGCATCTGATAAGTCATTTCCATGACACTGAGCATTTGTTATGGTAGCGGTACCGTAGAACCACACGGGCATTTTACCAGCGTACATGGTAACCATCGAGGGAGTGCTGACACAGGTTGTAAGGGCTGGGTTTGGTATGTACCAGTAGGTGTAATCGCTCTGAGGGATCACTAACATATTCACGATGTTAATGGCGAACGCCATCGTGCCATTTGCATCCGGTATGTTGATGGTAACAGTCATACCGTCACTGGCCAAAGTGCATACAGTTTCATCACACATCTTCATTTGACTAGAGGAATCCCACCTGCAGGTTGAGAACGAAACACGAATGGGTTCAATGCTTCTACTGATATAATATTAAACAATTACAATGTAAGAATGGGTTCAATGCCTCAATGCTTCTACTGGTATAATCTTAAACAATTACAATATACGAATGGGTTCAATGCTTCAATGCTCAATGCTTCTACTGGTATAATATTTAACAATTACAATATACGAATGGGTTCAATGCTTCAATGCTCAATGCTGCAATTATTCTACTGGTATAATCTTAAACAATTACAATGTACGAATGGGTTCAATGCTTCAATGCTCAATGCTTCAATGCTTCTACTGGTATAATATTAAACAATTACAATATACGAATGGGTTCAATGCTTCAATGCATCAATGCTTCTACTGGTATAATATTAAACAATTACTATGTACGAATGGGTTTAATGCTTCAATGCTCAATGCTTCAATGCTTCTACTGATATAATATTAAACAATTACAATGTACGAGGTGCAACGAATAGCAAAGAAGATGATGAATTATAAGGAGACCAAAAAAATTCAGAGTAATTCAGATTAGTGGCAAAACAGAGAATGGAATTGTACGCAGTCGAAAAATGAAAAAAATATGAGGAGTGTTGAATGATACTTTAGAAACAGGGCTTGCGGTAATTTTTGTTGAACATTTTCGAAATATTAAAAGCATTGCGATGTCGGCACAATCGTGAATATGTAGGTGTTCCTAGCTCCAAAGTTCATAAAAGGATTGAATAAGCCATTTTTTTGGGCGAGTATTGTTTATAATGATGATCAATTTTTAAACCCGATTGCTTCATTTAATACGAAATCTTACTCTGATTCGACGGCAGCAGCATATTGTACGTCTGTGAGCATAGGAATCCGTTTAGTTGCGTGCACCACAAGGGATAAGACACCCTCGTCGCTATTACACGACACTTCAGTATAGGCAGTGCCATCGTCAGCCTCTGTCGACATGAAGTAAACATATATTTAGAAATCAAATGAATTTTATAGTTTGTGTTATACATGAGAGTAACGTTGAGGAGATTAACCCAGAGCAGTCACATTTGTAAATAAAGAAAAAGAAGGAGAAGAAGGAAATGGAAATATAGTTGTATATATATATATATATATATATATATATATATATATATATATATATATATATATATATATATATATATATATATATATATATATATATAAAAGTATACGTATTTGAAATTGTAGTGAGTTGGAAGAACAGTGAAATATTTCCAGCCTCCACCGGGATTCGAACCCGGGCATCCCGCTTTATATGTGGACACCTAACCACTAGACTATGGACGCTGATTGTCTGATTGTATGTCCAGAGGTTTTAAACCGGTAAGGAAGGTGGTAATTCCACTGTAGGCGTATGTCGTCGGTATCGAACAATACTAGTTCTATTTTTGGTGACATATTTTGCCTTACTCTATAGATCAAACATGATGGCGATGCTAACCAACTCGAAATCATTTGTGATCCCTAAAGCCGGATCTCGAAAGAGATACTTTTAACAGACTTTGTTAATGAAACGGAGGTAATAATATATATAAATCTAACAGGTAACACCACTGGCGGATCCAAGGGGGGGGGCCAAGGGGGGCCATGGCCCCCCCCCCCAAAGGTGAGCCAAAAAGTGTTTCCGAACATCCGCTAAATCATATGATTGGAAATTAAAAAAATCGAGAGGAATAGCAGTGGTAGACTAGTCTAAATCTTTTCGTTTTCTGTTTTAAAATTAAATGCAGAGCTCCCAACTGACCCGTAATTCGCGGGAATTAGACCCGCATTCTAACACCCAAACCCGCTGACCCGCACAAGCGTCCGAAAAAACCGCATTGTAATTGGCAAGTATACATAACAAAATATGCATCAAATTTTGACTTAGCAACCATCATTTCTTTAGCATTTAGCATAATAGAGTATAAAACCTCCTTTACAGCATCATTTGAACCTCAAATTAGCCTATAATTCTTTTCATTGGGGCGAGCAGCGAACATTTTCATGCCACGGGAAAGAATGAATTATCACCTACTATTCAATTTATTGATGTTACACACAAAAAAATGCATATTTCTCAGAAAATTTTGGGTGACAAAAGCCACCATTTTACATGTAGGCATCACCAGGATTCCAAAAAAATCAAAAGTTCCTTATACCCCTCCCCCAGGACGGCGATTCGTGGCATGGACCAGCATTTGCCTTCTCAAGAGTTGGGAGCTATGTAAATGTATGAGCATGAGGATTTACAGTTTATAACACCATTTTGCAGTTACAGGCTGGTTGTAAGAAATTTATAACCTATAGAGAAATAAAATTTCTTGAGAAAGATGATCCCAACTTTGTTTTATAAATATTTTAGAAAATTACACCTGGGAAACATTTTTTTAGAAGTAAATTAACATCACCATTGTACACTTTTGTCTCACCAAATTGCATCTGAGGGCATTCAGCAATAGCAAATTTTCCTTAGACCCCTCCCCCATATCACTCTAATGCCACTTTGGCCCCTCCCAAACAAAGGCCCTGGATCCGCCAGTGGGTAACACAGGCAACTAAAAATTACATTGTGACAAACGTTTTAACTTTGCAAGATAACATTCTATTCTGCGCATGGACCATGATATGTACGTACTTGTTTCTTCCTCTGGACACTCATAGCTCACGTTTTCACCGTTGATGGCGGTGAGACAATATGGTGTAATGATAGGGTTTGCATTGTTGAAGATATGGGTCAGCATCGCGCTACCTCTGACCAATGGTAGCTCTAAACTGCCTTGATCGTTTTGATACATGAAGTCAGCATACATAATATCGAAATCAACCATTTCAGCATCGCCAGAATCTTGAATCCCGACTCGAATACCAGTCAATCCTGAAAGTGAATTTGATTTTGAAAATCAAATCAATCAATAATACAATTTAAACCTTGGATCCACCCCCTGTACCGTGTATTACAAGATGACTTGAATACCCTTCCAACTGTTCCACTCCTTACAGATCCTTGACAATACCAATCGTAACCCGATGGTGTAAAGACATTTGTGGCCCAAGAGGACGATCTAACACCTCTGCCGCCACTCTTACACCATTACCACCATCACTAAGATACGACTACACCCGTGCCAAATCACAATGGCAGCCGTACGGAAGATGCCCGGGTTAATTCTATTTCAGTTTTTAATTTGTCAAAAAAATGGCTGTACCCACTTACTGTGGTTCTGAATTATGACAGACGAGCTTTATAGATTTAATGTGCACAACACAGCATCTCAAGAAGAAAAATTATAGGCCTATTCCGATCTAGATTTTCAAACACTGTTAAATTTGCAAAGTAAACAAATCTAAACATATCTAACACATCCTGTCGACAGCTTAAATTGTTGTTTGTTTTGTCAAGACTTGAACTTACTTTTTACTCTACAGACAAAGGCTTAATCAAAACATATTTCCTAATTTCGATCTGTTTTCTATTTATGGAAAACACAGCAACTCGACAAGTTGACTCCAGTTTTTTTTTTAAAGATTGCAATGGCTAGATCAGCTTTACAAATAAAATTTTGACAAGTAATTTGTCTTTGACTTGTTGTCAAGTTTATATGAAAACTCAACAATTTGACTTCCTGTCAAAAGGCACAAATTTGTTGCAAGTCGTCTACTCTATTAAAAGATCCACTTTTGGTTTGTGATGTCGTTTTATTGTATCACAATAATAATAATAATAATAATAATACAATACATCTCACGTGTCCCTTCAGGACCACGGTAATTGTCAGTGCAATGTAATTTCGTTACAAGGGAAGGAAACTTAACCTGTGTAATGCATACTTATAGTTTGCAGATATGATTGAACTGACTTCCAATCTAGAGATTTGACATTGTAATGTCAGACAAAATAAATGAATTTATATAAGACTGCATGGGAATAAACAATGAGTCAGGCCTCCTGGAGATTACGTGATCAAGGAAAAGTGATTTGTCATTCTATAGATTGATCACGCTCTCAAACCATGGACTGCATGCAATTAACTCGTGCATGGTGAGTTTAATGGATTATTAATAAGCAATAGAAGTCAAAGTTGTTTATTTGACTTTGTGTTTGAGTATTGTTTGAGGACGTACATGTTTCCTCACGATGGCCTTTATCTCGTGGTATCATTCCTATACCCGCCGACGCACGACAGTTTATTGAATGGTTAATATATGTTTGATTAAAACAATGCGCGTGCCCAAATATAACAATTGATTTTGTTTGACTACTCGTGAAGGTGTTCTTCCGTTAAGACTGTGTTCACTAGGGCACAACTTCTACAATTTACGAGTTTACAAACTTATGCCATATTTTAAATTTGAAGTATAACTAACCCAATAACCCCTGAGATTGCAACATTTATGTCACCTCATTGTAAGAAAACAAATATAGTAACTATTAGAGTATATATTTGTGTTATAAACAATAAATTGTCAAGTGATCTCAAAATTTATCAGGAAAAGTTGATATCTCTTCGCCTTCTTTAGCTTTCTGATATGATGCTACAAAAACCGATTTGATAGATCTCTTGGACTTTGGAAGATAATAAATTATGTCTATGAAGATTTTATATTCCATTTTTACAAATTTTGTGCCTATTTCGTACATTATTAGATGAATATCATGACAATAATAAAAATTCAAGAAATATACGATACACCGGGTCAAATTTTCATTCATAGTGTAACATTCTATTTTTGAGTGACACCTTGTGACACATTGAGTAATGCAATACTATTACGTTGCAATGTTCACTGCACTACATGTGTTATGTCGCTGTAATGTGTGATGGACTGCATTGTTTTTTCCAATCAACTTTCACTGTATTAATTATAACACATCAGTGTATGACCGTGGACTACACTGCCATCATGGTGTAATTGTTCTTTTTTTTTTGCATTACTGTGTCTTCACCATGAATGGCTATACCTGAATTCATAATACAGTTTTGTCGGTATAGTTTCGTTCATTTTTACACTGTTTGTAAGATTATCTATTTGTACAGATACCTTAAATATCAATATTATAGCACCTTACATGATAATGATGAGATTTCTGACTTTCTTTACCAAAAAAAAATGGTTTGACTCAAACACCGAATCTCATTTTCACGTAGAACTGATGAGAAATACACTAATTTTCCTATTTTTACATACCAGAGAAAGTTGAGAGTGGAGATCCATCTGGCCCAGAATTTGTCTGCTGCATGCCCCCTCCAATTTCAGTTATTTTATCCCAAGGCATACCGTCCCTTCCAGGTGTCAGCTGATAAAATTCATCGGTTCTCGCGGGATCTGTCCATCTGTCTAAGGTGTAAGACTCATATATTATCCCTCTCTCGTCCATGATAGCTGTGTAGAATATTCAACAAAGAATATATAGTCATTCTTCTTTCTTTCAACGCGCTTGTATTATCATAACACGTTTCCTAAGAAGTTGTGTGTAACTAAATAGTGTCGATATATAGCTATATTGGACATCATAACACAATTGAAAAAAAATGATAATGTGTACATTGAAATGAGTTTAAGTTGTAGAATTAGTCCTTTCTAGGAGAAATAAAACCAAACAAATATAATTATCTGATAGATGAAAAGTCTGCAGACTGTAGCCTGATCTTTGCTCTTTATCACTTCACATTTATGAGCGTTATTGTCGATGGCTGATGCTATTGTCAATATTGTTGTTCAGTGATGATGCATGGTGATGCTGTCGGGTGAGTTTGTTTATATTTATGGCTTGTGTTCGCCTGCATATAAGCTATATCATTTAAATACAAGTAATGGCCAGAGAAGCTTTACCAGGGAAAGATACCAACTACTTTCTGGCCTCGCGCTCAATAACGTTATGCAACAGTGGTATCATAAGTCTATATAGATTTTCCAACTGGTGGGTGTCAGCAGTGGGATTCTGCACACGTTCACAATTCATTAACAAACTCGTACAGTATGCAACATAATTCCTAATCTGTGAGCTAAAGAAAGTTTTAAGGTGAACGTTTGGAAAGGTAGCGGAACATTATCATGTAACCACGAATGATATTCATTCATTTATTTGTTTTTTTCACATAAATATTACAATGTGAATGGAAGTCTTCTGAAAAGCCTATGCTGGCTTAACAAAACAGAAGACTCCCATGAAGAAAAGATAGAAAATAGTGAAAATAATGTTAATAACAATACGTAAACGCTTCAATATGTGAATATGCTGCTATGCGACTATGCAGCTAAATCATAATTAATAAGACATGATAATTTCTTTAGTAAGACATTTACTAAATGTGATATAACCTACACTTACCCGAATGAGGGAACAACCGTATTGGAGATGGCCCAATGTTAATTTGGTTTGAAGCAAAGTGTCCTGTCGGCAAGGCAGTCTGTTCTCTAAGATTACCTGTCCTAACTGGAGGACAAACGTCATTGAGGTCCGTAGAGGTTCCAAATATACCAGAAACATCTTTCATTGAATAAATCGAGTCTTGTAGTTGTATACACGTAGGTGGCAGTCCGCCCATGTCTGTCGAAATAAACAATTAAACTTGCTTTATACATTTCATATACTTTGATCTGATCTTGTTTCTGTTAGTGTTATGCTATATTCAATTTTGTATTAGTTCAGAAATATCAAACTTTCACGTTGAGTTACACTATGCACAAAGAGAAAATTAACAAGATATATACAAATGATGACGTATGTGAGTTGTCATCCATAAGCCCTCGTGGGTTTCTCCCACTTTTGTGGTCGCTTAATCGTCGTAATCATAACTGCTGACTATTATTATTATGATATTATTATTATTATTATTAATATTATCATGGTACTTGAGAAGTATATGAGCAACCTCTTTAGCTCTCACCTCCACATCTGCTCTCACAATCATCTTCACTCCTGAAATTATTGCCATTTCCTTCACAACCTCCGTATTCGAATACGTCACACTTCCCGGAGGGTGTATCGAAGTACCATCTGAGCTCTACTGCGTCACAGGGACCGACCTCAGCCGGAAGTGTACATACGTCTTCCACTGTCGAGCAATTCGTTAAAGTACTTTTAATTGGGTACCATTCTCTGTATGCTATTACAGTGTTATACAGACAATACAACATATCAACCCCTTAGCAACCGTTTCCCCTTTAAAAAAAACCAATCGTTGCTCTACCTCTTGGTTTTGTTGTTGTTATTTTAATACCGTGCATTTTTACTGATCCCCCCCTCCTAGGGGTCAAACAGGGCACCCATTATATTCATATTACAGTGTTGGTACGGGATTTCGTGTGGATGGAAACTAAGGGGAGACGGAAGAGGGGTTGGGCAGGGCCACGGGCCACTGATACAGGGGGCATGGGGAAACGAAAAATAAATTCAGACATTCTTCCAAATGTCTTACATTAAATAAACTAAGCTAAACAAATGAAAGCTTATACTATACAAATGTGGTTAAGATTATGGAAATTATAGCTACCATTGTTTTCATCTAAACACTTCTATCTACAACTTTGGTGTCCGGTCCCTTATAACAATGTTAAACTTCGCGGTGAGTGATCCGCCGAACATGTTCCTTATATTGTAATGAAGCATTAACAAGTTAAAAGGGCATTAAGACTATCAGTTTTTTAATAAGTCATTTTGATGAAAATTGGGATCTCGGTATTTTTTCAACGGGAACCTGACGTTTCCTTTACAAATAATGGCATCTAAATTGCTCCAAAGATTCATCCTGGACGATGGTAAACAGAATCATTGGACATCAGTGTCATTATTCTGGACCTTGGTGTCGGAAATCTTGTTAAGTTCGTCTATTATGTAATGATATGCAAAAGTGTGACATCATCAGAATATAAGCTCATATTTTCCCCAGAATACATATCATACAGGTCACGTGAGTTTCGTGACCTGTGACTTGTCCCGAGACAACTTACTTTGTCCGTGACAAATCTCTTGGCATTCTTCTCTGGTCATAAAATTATTTTCGTTTCCTTCACATCCTCCGTAAATGAATTCTACACATTCTTCTCGAAGTGGGTCGTATGCCCATCGGGGCATGTAGGCTTCACATGGACCGGATGTTATAGGAAGACGACAGTTACCGCCTAACGTCAACAAAGAAATGTGGAAACACATACATAAGGCAGGAAAAATGAAAAATTGTACAAAAAACATACAACAAACATTTATATATTCATATATATGTAACCGTATATATATATGAATATATAAATGTTTGTTATATATATATATATATATATATATATATATGCAAATATAAATAAATATATATATATAAATGTATGTAATATAAATATATATATATATATATATACATATATATATATATATATATATAAATAAAAATATATATAATTAATTTTGCATGTTAACACAAAGTTTTCAATAACACGTGAGAAAGCAAAATATTTGACATTTAAAAAGACGTTAACAGTAATACACCCACCTATCTCCGGCGAGGATGAAGGGGTTCCCTCAAGAGGTTCCGCGTCTTCAGACGTATCCCTGAATCCATAGTAGCAAACCAAAATAAAAGCCGTAGCAACAATAAGCACCCCCAGTACGATGAAGAAAGTTGTCCAGCCACTTTTCGACTTTGTTTTACTCTCATAACTTTCGGCTGGAACACTCATTTCATATTTTTCGTTCTTTTCCATGATGTACTTTAGAGAAACTAATTCTGCGTTCGACTCGACGGGATTGTGTTTATTGCATAAGTCAATAAATTTTAGATTCGTACATGCGTCAAGGTGTGCTCGAGTCGAAAGGTCTGTTGTCAATACCTCTCTGGACTAAATTGTCAGGACCAAACTACTGTAGTAAATGTCAAGATTTACGTAACGTTGTTATCTCGCTGATGACACCATTGTAAATCGATACGAGGTGACTTTTGGACCTCGATAAGAAACCAACAAATAAAGGAAATTTATACCAGCGTGCAATCTCCAATTCGTGACCTTTGTCACTTTTTGTGATCTTGAATCCAATTAATCAATAAATATGTATTCATCATATTTAGCGTTACACGACTTACCAAACAGAGAATTGGAGACACAAGTCTAATAATAATGACAAAATTTAGCATCTAAACCTCCTTTATTTTTACCTTAGTTTCTCAAATGGGGAGGAATAATTTCCTAACCATGTGTGGAAATATTTCACAAGTTACGTTGCGCAAATATTATTCCCCTCCTTCAGGTCTTCGTACACCCTCCCGCCCCCCCCCCCTCCACCCCTCATCCCATCTCATAATTCATAGCTACAGGCCAGTGTTAAGATCAACTCAAAAGAAGGTATTTACCTACATTACTAACAAACAAAAAACACAAAAGAAATGGTGAACAATCCTTCAATTCACAGTATGAAGCAGAAGGTGGGTTTTTGAAGCTCAATTGTCTTCTGAATACCAAAATGCATCATGTTCATTATGTATATATAGAGTAACATAACCATACACTAAAATATGTTTTACACCGTGGTCGTACCAGCATATTGGATATTAAAGACAATGTGCACAGAGCACAATCATCTCACTCCTTCCCGGGATCTAATATTAAAATATTGGCGACGATGAATGAATATGTCATGTATCATTACCTAACCCCACCCCTCACCCTTCCCACCACCACTGAATCCTCCCATCCCCACCTCCACCCCTCTCTCTTCACCTCTCTCTCTCTCGCTTTCCAGAAGACAACGCATCTAATAAACAAAACAAACTTGTATACTTTAAAGGAGAGATAAGAATATAATGAGTACGGTTGTTTACACTGTGGCTAAGCGTACAAGTCAAGAAACTAAAGCTTGTTACTGTATGTATATATGCTGATGTACTACACTCAAGGCCTTTGTTTGTACATGTCGAAAAAAAAGCAGAACAGTCAATAAACAGTATAATAAAACAACTAACCGTACGACAAGACAATTAACAGAACAAAACAGTAATGTAACGTAACATTTATGATACAATTATATAATATTGATATACATATCTGCATCAACATCGTCACCGCCAACAATAATTTTAGTCATCAATGAGTATTCCAGAGATTTCTCACATCTTCAAAAAACCGGAATGGCTCTAAAAACGTAACGAGCACTCATTTTCTTGTTCGTTTTTGTCCCTGGACTTTAGCACATCGAGACTACAATTCTGAATTAAGCCCCTCTGAGTGGAACGAAGCAAATAAATAATTAATGTCTGAAATAACTATAGTGGCATTACTAGAACCATTTAATTTTTAACTAAAACAAATTAAATTTGCTCAGTTTGAAAGAAACAATTTTCGAGCTGTATTTTCACATTGTCGAATGGTATACACAGTGTATATGTTCAAATGATAATTTCTTTGAACAATATTAGTCATTTTGCAGTTCTTATTGCGCAAACGTATCTAGGATGGGGAAAGTTTTCTGTTAAATTTATCATTTTCGGCATTCATTCATTTGACTGACTTCATATAGTGTTGCTAATATACGTGACTTAATGATTAACTAGGGTTCATAAATTGACGAGACTTATAAACCTCCATTCGTAACGGTATTGCTGAATAGTAAGTTCTTCTCGTTATGGTTTCACGTATAGGACTTACTTCATATGACAGCCAAAGCAGAGTTTCCCCCGTTCTTCAAGATCATTCTGCCCTCGTTGCCACGTAACATTAAAAACAATGATAATAAGACCTACAACAAATATGTCTTGAAGAAGACCAGCCTTCTCTTGTCCAGGCTCAAGCAATCTTCTCCCCGATAAGAAGATAACACGGTTAGTAATCGCATATCATGCTACAGGACAGGATAATACTACCTCTATCACAAACTGAGATATGACTTCGAATATAAGTTGATCATTATTTAGGATTAAAAGTTCTTATTTATGATTTAATTGAAACGTCTTGGTGACCTCAAAGGTCATATTCCTAAAGGAAAGATGTTCTTTTAATGTTTATTATCCATTTTATCCAGTTAATAAGCGCCAATTTTCAAGGAGTCTTATGCTAATTGTAAGCGTTATACAGGCGTCTGGTATTAATGGGGCTCGCAGTGCTAAATATCCTGTCATCAACTCAAGCAATTAGAGATACTAAATTGGTATGCTGCTTTAATTAGCAATGTCGCAACAAATGTTTTAAGTGCAGAGAAAACTCCCTGCTCTTCCAAGAAAGGGCAACAGGTTCCATTATATAGACCTACCACATTTTCATATGGCGGAGATACCTAGCCTATAGCAAACTTTTGCAAAAGAATCGGGTGTGAAGTTGTTTTTTAATTATTGTAACATGAAATGTTATTCATTAGTATGTTTATGTTTAATTTTTTTAGGAAACAGTGGAATGTCCGGAAGTCTATAATTTAATGGTTTTCTTTCTTTTCTGACACGGTTACATAAAGAATTGCATAGAAAGTTACCCCCCCCCCCCCACCGGGCCCTTTCGCCTTCTTTCAGTCTCTCTATCTGTATCCTCAATTTCTCGCTTTCCAATCTGATTTGCAATATCCCATGAGAACGATGAAGGTTGTTGTGGACCCTTTGCGTTCCACATTGTGGAACGCCAAAAGGTCACATGGTACGTTATCGTGTACCTGTTTATTACCATCTTGTGTAAGCACGAACATGTTACACAAAGTGAAAACATACGCACGATTCACATGCAGTCCTTAGCCTATACTTTTTTTATCGTTGTTTTTTCTTCTGCACCGATATTTCTGTGTAGACATTTCAAGAGTAGCTCCGATACTCGTCTCCCGGGTTCCATCTCTCGAAAAATCCTGGAATCCGCCACATGTATATAAAGCATGTTTGTCAGAATGTTCTGTTGTAAGACCCGACACAAGTATAGTTTACAATTTGAGCTGAGAAATGGTAACCAAATTTACCTATATATAGGGTTGGCTTGCACATATGAAAGTCAACACCAGGTATATTAAGCACATTTGCAGAGATGGTAATGCACTTATTAAGTTGTTAGGATGTCTTTAGTTTTGATTACATGGTCGCTTCAAGGAATTAATACAGCTGTTAACATGTAATTTAGTTAAAATTAGTGAGCCTATTCATTGAGCATTACAACGGATTGAGTCACGAAGTATTGTTTGTATAGAGGGAGCTAGTCTTCAACTCAAATTCGATTTTACATTTATTTCTAAGAGGTTTCTAGGCAAAATATCTATAATTTTATTTAAATAGTACGCGTGGCTCATTAATTTGTTTCACAACGTTTCGGGAGATTTGTGTGATAAACTTGTACCGTACGTATTTAGTTTCCCAAAAGGGAAAACTATTGAGTCACTCTTACCAACCTTGCAAATTGTGAGGGGGAACGAGGATTGCAAAAGTCGGCAATGACTATAACCCAGATTGCAAAGTCGGTTAGTACTATTACGGTTAGGTTCGTCCAACACGGTAGGATACAGTTGTAATGTAAGCCGAAGCCAAAGTGAATTAATCAGGTCACACATCAGGAGTCTATGCATGCTAAGTTCTTTACTACCGCCCTCACAACCTTTCGGGGAAACATTCTATATAAAATAGTTTTGACTATGGACTCGTTCGTGTTCTTTAGAATTTGTTCGTTATCAGTAAAGCCCATGAAATTACGAGGTTTTATAGGTTGTAATTGTTATAATCAGGGTTGTGAAATTATACATTTGAACAAACGTAAACAGGGTTGAGCCCGAGCCAATGCTAAAAACAAATGAAATATGCGGCGAATTTCACATGTGGGTTTATACACTTGAGACAATCGTCAATAGTGCAACGTTATCAAACATAGGCTATATATTGCTCGTGCGATGGACGGTGTTAAGAAAATGAATGTTAACTAATTTTATCATTTTGTCTGTACTTACAGGGCCGATCCAAGATTTCCCCATTTATGGGCGTATGGGGATCTCCCCAGATGTTCTTCTTTTAGATGTGCAGTGGTGTATTCTGAGGCATATTCTATAAATTAGGTCTATAATTAGGTCTACACGCAAGGTCTTCAGCTTATAACCACATGTAATATTTTATGTGGGCTGGGATGGGGAGCCAGGGGGAGGGGGGCGGTATATACACTGACCCATTGGATCCGCGCCTGCTTAAGAGTTCTGCTTATTCGGTTAATTATTGAATCAGTAAAATATACATGAGCTCAAAAACTCACGTCGCATTTACCCCGCCCCAAACAGTCCCTGGTTTATTTGCTGTCTCTTCATTTGACGACTTATCATTCACGATAAAGGGGAAGGGTGGGGGGGGGGGGGGGTTGTGGATCACCCAAGTCACACATGACACGAAATCCAAGAGATTTGATCCACTCTCAACGCTAGTCCAGGACGTACATCGAGACTGTAATTGGATGATCATGTGTGGAGGTATTTCCCCGCTAAATTAATTTACATTAATAATGTAAAGAATCACGTGGTTCAATAAAGGTTTGCCTTTAGTCAACACAGTCTTATATAGTTTCGTATAATGTCAGAATTTTAATATATGTCGCACAGTCATAAAAGTTCACACATTTGGTCAAATGTTTTGAAAAGTCACAGCAGCGCTGCAAAAACTCAACATATGCAGAGGCAAAAACAAACACACCGTAGTATATAAGCTTAACACGATTGAAAAAAAAAACGAATTCTGTACTAAGGCTTGTAAATTGGTCGATGATAGTTCTTTGCAATCGTTTTAAGTTATTTTACAACACCTTTATCTCTTTTTTCTTTTTATTCATTAATTTCTATATATTAATTTTTATTTTCATCTGTTCTATTATGTTAGACTCACTTTGTGCGTGAATTTTGATAGTTTCCATACTTTGTATAGTAAATATCTCAACAATCCACCTCATTAGCTTAACTAAATCAGGATTTCTCTCAAATAGTGAGGAAGCAGTTCCAAATGTAGGTATTCTTTTATAATTCCTTTTAAACTGTGACAAATAGGCTACTTATCTGAAAAGAAATTTAGTATAGAGACTATAAATTTCCCAAATGGTATACCTTATACGTAAGTAACGTTTAGGTGAACTGATTTTTGGTGGGAGGCTGTCTTGGTATTTTTAATCTAGTATTTAATTTGGGCTAGAATCGTTAGTAAAATTTATTTCTTTCCCCAGCCGGCACAAAAACCTACTTCAAATCTTAAATGTCAATATAAACTATCAAAAACACAACACCTACATACAAAGAAGGTGGCAGTAAAAATTGTTTGTTTGGGCCACACTACCTTAGTGAAATACTGTATGTTATTATCGTGAACAAAACAACAATTATAACGATCTGTACGATTTTACGAAAGTTACAAAAGGATGATATCATTAGGTGTAATTGTGCAAGTATAGTTGTACTCTGATACTCGGGATAAAATAAAATGCCATATCCTGCACTAGTATAGCATAAACAAGAGGCCTTTGCCAAAACGGCTACCAAAAACGAACGGGAATATTGGAATATTACGCTATGTAATGTCTCGGCGATATATTTTCTTCATCAGCATAGCCTAAATAACAGAAAAGTCACATTTAACGAAAAAATAGCTTAAAGAAAACTTTGCCTAAGGCAGACATTGTATTATTTGTTATTACTGATGTAATTACTCATAGACGGCAACATTAAAAATATTAACAATTAATTTTCTTTTTGTAGATACGGTATATAGCCATATGATATATACAACATAATTAATTGTGTAATTAATTTAGCTTCATATGTAGTAAAGACAAAGCTACAACTCCCTCATTTTTCCTGAGGCAGTTTCGTACTTTAAACTGCTTCTTTCATTATAAAAGTATCACGCCATCATTTTCAAGATCTTGAAATGATAGTGCGCTGCTGCTACCACGGCAACGAACGGCTAGTAAAATTCATAGATGAACAGTTTTTCTGTAGTTCCCTCCGTTTATATGCAAATTAAGTTCACATCCGTCTTTGTTCCTTTGCTGGTCATTTGGTACCCCGGTGTTTATGGTTGTTATATTGTCAAAACGTAAAAGCATATTATTTCTGTCTTGATGGGATGAGAACCTTTTATTTACGCGATTTTGTAAGCAGTTGTTGTCTTCACCACACGGTAGCTCAGGGAACCTGAAATAGCAACAGAAATAAATATTGATATAGCTAAACGACTTTGCATTCAGTTACGTAAACACTAGCCCAATTTAGGTACAAATACTGCAAAGTGCGTTCACGAAAAACATATTGAAACACAATTTATATACCAATTAAGACTCATGAACAAAAGGAAACTTCAATATAGGATATAATAACAATGGTACTTCAGATTCATCAACCGTCAACTTAAAAATAAAGTGTAACTGTTGACTCTAACCGTGCTGAGAGTAAACTGTGTTTGATCATATAGTCATCAAACCATGTAAAGAAACTTGACTTGAAGACCGCCAGGAAATTTCTTAAATGATCGTATAGGAACAATATATCTACGAACCTATTACACAGCGGGATTATGTATGAAACACTTCAAAGAATTAACATTAACTCATGATATGCAAGGGTCTTGTGTAACAAACGCAGTGCTATGCATTCAGATAGTGGGTGTTAATTCGTATATCTAGTGCATTTGTTGGAATATGAAACTCTGGGTAGCGGACTAATTATAATTTGCTCTGAGAGATTTGCGGACATTCCTGTTGCTTCGGAGCGCAGGTGGACAATAGGACGGTTCGCACGCGGATCTTCTGCTGCCTGTTAATAAAAACTCACAACAACCCAAATAATGCGGCCCGCCTTCTTTTTTCTTGATCTAAACGTGATTCAATTTATCCTATGAAATTTTTAAATGTGGAATTGCAACATGTACATGAACTCGCCGCCATAACGATAAGATTGAACAAAAAGTATAGTGTTTTCCATTAATGTCACAAAAAAAAAAGATTTAAAGGTTGACTTTAAGCAGAATTTTGTTGCTATGCCAAATTGCAACAAATATCAAAAAATCAATCAACGAACCGATAAACAAATCAATCAATAAATGAAACAATGGACATTTGAGTGTTATCTTGTTTGTACCTATACTCAGATACTTGATATATTCATGTTTAAGACAATGCTAAACGTCTGGGATGCTCCTTTAAGTCTTAATCAATGATGACTTCGGCTCTTCAGTCCTGTTATAAAATTTTAATGTTAATCCTTTTGTTTTAACTCAACCAATGTTCCTTTAATTTCATACCGCAACATCGCAATTACATATATGATATCTAATACAAATCATTTGAGTTTCTAATAGAATGCAAACATGTTATTTCGAGGAATTTAGATATTTGTTAAGTATATTGCGTTTTATATTGCCGACGAGGACCATGACCAAAAGTGCGCTACTGCCCAGCTACTTTGGTTGATCGGCCACTGATGTTTCAAGTGCCCGAAAGTCTAAAAGTCTATGGTATAAAAGTAAAAGCTGGGCTTAAATTCCCAGAAAAGCGTTCAACAGGTAAACTGTGTGTAGGCCTACCACACTTTCATAGCAGAAACACTGAACCTATCTTACGTTGCATTGACGGACGGATCTGATGTTCACCGTTGAGAAATAATTATGAGCTTATTGCTATAGATACTTAATAGAGTTCACAGACCATTGATGTGGACATTTGATCGAATCTGATAAGACATTAATAAAATATAGTGCTGATATCGAGCTCCAAGAATTGAAAAAGAAGAATATTAGAGATTATTCTTCATTTGTTGGCCTAAAGACTGGTTTTGACCAAGGAGAGGGCTGCTGTGACGTGTACCGACAGTTAGTAGCAAATCCAGTTTGCAGAAAATTCGATACTTTTATGGATGATAAATTGTTCTCTACTTTTAATTTGAAAACACAATGTTAATATCGTCCTCCCAACTGACACTACATATGGATGTTTGCATACGAACCTCTTTTTTACACCTGAAAACCCCATTACTACGTATAAGGTACAACATGATAGGTGGTATGTGACTTCATCACGCTTAATGTTCTTCGAAAGATTTACTTTCCTTTTATAGTAATATTGCTATTAAATGTATTTATACATAGAAATGTGATACATTGGGACTGTTTGCACGGTTGCCAAGGATTTCTTTTTTAAATTTAGAAATTCATTGTAAGAAATTTTATAATTCCATATGCCTTTTGTTATCGTCATTAAGTTTTTGAACAGTTAAACGAAATAACTTGTCAGTTCCATTGCCACGACTAGGACATCACTGACTCTACTGTTGCCAGATGCATTAATCTGTAGTATGTTTTTCTTTGTATATTACCACACTACAGAATGATATATCAATGTAGTAGGACCTAAACAATGATGACGAACATTCCTAGCAATTCCTGTAAACAGTCTGTTATATCAGCTTTCACCGCTGAAATATCCCATTAATATTTATCCCAAGTCTAGTTTCCGACAAGAGATAAAATGGCAACTAACCACCCTTATGTGCTTATCCTACTAATCTTAATTAGGTTATACTGTTTCTATACTTACATTCGTAAAAGGTTCGGTTTTTCACTAATCCGTGGTATCGGTTCGCGTCAGTCCGGTATACAAAATGTAAGCAAAAATTAAACCGATTAATAGGAAACAAAGCGACACAATCAGACTGGTCCCTACATTGGGTTTATTTTCTAGGTAATTAGTCGATTTGCTCTTATCGATATTACCACTTTGTGAGTGAGATGGGTTCATTTTCAACTTCGCCATGTTCCTTTTTGTCCACCTATATATTATTTTCTCGCCCAAGTTGTGTTGTTCGTTAAACTATAAGAGACAGTCTCATGTATTACATGTAAATGGATAAGTATACGGGGTAACATGTTGAACACGCTAAACCTATTATCTAGTTTGGCGTTCATCTTAATTGATTGTTAGTAATTTAAGGCGTGTTTAACTTGAGTAGATCATCAACTAGATTCGTGTTTGTCTAAAGACTTTTATATGGTCTGCTCAAGAAGCGACGAATTTGTTTGAACGAGTCTATTTCGATAAATTAAGGAAGTATAATACAGGTTATTTCTTTCAAAAGTAAAAACAACATATCAGTATTCATTAATCTTCATATGGTGGAAATTCGTAGAGTCTGTTCTACGCTTATTCCAGCAATCGCAAACCGTCTATTTTCAGAATAACATTCGCTATAGGTTTGGGTCAATCTGTCAGTCAATTCACCAAAGTTGGTCTAAATAAAGTATTTGTAGTTATATATAGCTAACATGATGATTTTAGTGCTGATTTGTACAAGCAAAAATTTTCAACAAAAGGTTTTGCATATAAGATTTTGAATTCGAGAATACGAAAATAATATTTCCGAGAAGATATATGATAAAAAATATGGACGTAGTACAAACCTTGACCGAAAATTACGATCTACCAAAGTTTAACACTTAAACCGTCAATGTTTACATAAAATATGCAAACCCACAACAACGTAGCGAAATGTAAAGTTTTATGTTAGTTCCCACAACCACCCTTCTACTCGATTGCAAATGATTTTCTTGCGTGCACATGTCAAATAAATCATATAGTCTCTTTGCCGGGGATTTCAGCCATTCGCCCTATCTTGCAATCTTAGAAATGTTATTTACAGTCGTGGCCTCCGATATCTTGCTTGAAATAAATTACTTAAAGGCTACTTGTTAAATTTTGTTTTACTTACTTTTTCGGTTAGAATTTTCTTTATATGTTTTCCAGCTCGTCCCGTTACCACGTGTCCGTTAAACCAACGTAAAGAATCCACACTATGAACCCAAGTATAACCAACAGACATATCAGAGTAAGGGAGCTGGCAGGTAAATTACAAGAATTGTCAAGTTTATATCCGTGACTTCCATTGTTTGACTTTTTCCCACTTTCAGCTCCTGTAAATGCGGTCTCTAATTTCGCCATTTTTAGATTTATTAGCGTACGTCGGTTTCTGATATTTTTGTGGTTCCGTTAAAGTAGTCGAATACTGTGATCGAAATGAATTAAAATCAGTGACTGATTTATAAATTGCTGAAGTAATGCCTTTAAACCGTCAAAAATAACACCTTTCTTTTTATCAGGTCGCAAGCTCATCAAGTCAATATTTTTACTAGGGGAGAGGTTGCCTCATTTTTACATCAACTCTTCGGATCGAACTCCACTCTACCAAATCAATCGCCTTTATTTATACTTGGGATTAGGATTAAAGGATAAACACTGTAATCTAGTTCCTTACTTGTGAATGTTCGATAAATGAATAAAATTCACCGGACAAACAGTTATGCCCATCGGCGTACGGGGCGAGAGGTTTGGAAGATCACCCCCCCCCCCCCCCAAATAAAAGTAAGTGTCGAATTCAGGCCATTTGCTCTCTACTTTTCGGGGCAAATTTAACCAAAAATTCAGGTCATGATGTTTGCCAATCAGGGAAAAGTTTCAGGGCGCTCACCTTCCGCCCCCCCCCCCCCGCTCCCTGTATAATTGAATAAGAGGAAGAGGAGCAGGCAGAAGAGTAGAAGAATTAGGAGTAGGAGGAGGAGAGAGAGAGGGGGAGGGGACGAGGGAGGGGGAGGCGGATGTTGGTCGGTAAAGGAGGGGACGAGTCAACGAGAAGACACTTTATACAGATCACATGTTAAAGATCAACTTAATTGCCAGTAGAAAGAAAGAGTGATATCGGTCAAATATATATTTATTACACTCTCAACATTTGATCAGCTCGACAAAATAGTACCTTACTATAAACCGTTAATAATTATAGGCTACAACGTCCATAAGTTTCCATATCTTTCCTCTGTAGGAGGGCCTTCATTTCCGGGCACATTTGCTTTCAAACATAACAGGTATGGCCTTATGCCGATTTCGTTGGCGCTGCACCAGTATCTAATCACTACCTCAATATCATATCTTCATTTTCCATATAGTCTTATATAAAATATACGCGAATGTTTATCCCTCTCTCCAAATCATAATGTATGAGGGGGGGGGGGGGGCTACATAGATCCCTAACCCATGTATATTCGCGGTGTTACCCCATGCACGTCTAAAACCGGCCTCAGTATTGTTCTTGATTCCTCTTAAAATATGTAATATTAAGTACAACAGGATAACAGGATTCATTTGCCCTGTCCTCCCTCAATCGCTACTTTACATGTTAAACCGAAGAAGGACTGCGTTAATGATAGGAATTATTAATGGTGACATTTTAATGAAACTTGAATGAAACGGAAATATTTTCATCATGTAATCGAATTCAAATTTGATGTGTTTCTTTTTCTTTTCGATGAAGGAATCGACTGAGAATTACTGCAAAATATTACATTTATTGAAGAATAAAATATAGTTAAACAAACACAGTTAAACATGTAGATTGTTAAAGAAAATTCAGAAACTATTATTTTAGCATACAAAGATCATGAATCGCCACGTATATGTCGTAGGCAACACTCATCAAGGGATATATACCCTCCGGGTTGACGTCATTAAGCGAACGTCTCTATATAAGTAAAACAAATAATCTTTATTCTGCAATACAGAGACATTTAAAAGTTTATTGCGTAATTTGTTCGTTTCGTGGAATTTTGGAGAAAGTGAAATTGAAATCCCCCGCAATTGTATCAACCGAGTCTTGCTTAACTCAAATGGACTCTATCTTCATTGATCAGTACCTTCATAGCTTCTTCTCAATGATTAGGAGTCCCATTCAGGTTCTTGAATTTCATTCAGTAAAACACGTGTGAAGTGACCAGATTCACATCTCATTAAAGGTCTATAAAAATGGCAGTTTTCATCGCTTCGCGAATCTTGGAGAATGTCTGAAAAAATCCAACGGTATCATTCGTCGTCTTCAGGAATCTATGGCGTAAAGGAATAACAAAAACAAAATGACATATACTTATCATTGTCACATTATTGTGGTATGTGAAACACATTTGGTTCAAAAAGGTTATGCCACGGGTTATAAAATACCATGGTCTGTTTTAAAAAAAAAATTGAAATAGTGACAATATTAACATGCAATCACATGAAACTCACTGATCTATAGAGCAACCGATGATGTAACACAGGTGAAGGGCAGACATGTGATACATTACTACATAACACAACCTCTAATGGTACTCCATGGAGCTGCAGCAACCATACATGGTAACTCTATCGTCCAACAACTCCCCATAGTGATTAAATCCATGTTGCTGCAACATTAATGGTTTCACTATGATTATTGCAGCCGTCCATCATATGGTAACATAATGGTGTTAAAACATTCGATAGTAGTTTCTTAAAACCACCATGGTACCTCCATGGTGATGTTACCCTACCTAAAGTAACTCCATGGAGCTGCATTCTTAAATGGTGACGTCACGGCGTTGAAGCCGTCCTTAGAAACCCTACGATGCTACAACCCTCCATGGTAACTCGATGGTGGTAAAACCACCCATGGATACGCCATTATGCAGCATTCCTCCATGATAACTTCATATAACTAGAACCCCTCCACCTTTCATGGTGCTACCACCCTCCATGCCAACTGCATGGTACTACAACCCTCCATGGTAACGTCATGGTACTACAACCTCCCATGGACTCTCCATGCTGCTGACACTCTCCATGGTTATGCCATGCATGGTGCAACAGCCGTCTACGGCACCCTCCGCATTGTGCTACAACCCGCCATGCTAACTCAGATGTGGTAAACAGCTACAAGCCTTTATGCATGTCCAATCCACCTGAACAGTTCCAAAGACACCTTTCGTGCTTGTTACTTTAATGAGAGATTTTAAAATTTTGTAACTAGTTTCTTTGGAAATTAATTATACACCCGTAGATTACAGGGCTCTTTAATCATACACCAAATATAATGACAGAAAGGAAATAAACACGACAGAAATATAAACAGGCTTAGCGAATGTAAACAAAGCTCCCATGTTATCTTAGGTAACAATCCCTTTAACGATAACACTATACAACTGCATCCCACACGATTACTGACGTAAGCTTGTCGTTGGTAAATGCTTCACCGCATGACCTCTGCCTTGATAACCTCATACTAACACATTCAGCGTTTACTTTGAAGCATTTTAATAGACAATTAACTTGTAATAGAAAGTAAACCACTTGGTCTCAATTGCACATATGCAGAAAGATCTAGGAAGCACGTACAGGCTACAAAGTCAATGGTAATTTTGTTGAAGCGATGTTATGCTAAAAATATATCTATTTTCCCTTTTTCTCCTCAAACTCTAATGTTATATCTCTCCTCCCGCCCCCCCCCCCCCCCATTCTATCTCTTGGATATGTTATGTGTATTCCAGTAATTGTTCCTCCTTTATGATTTATAGAATATTCTAATATTGTAGAATTATAATATTTATGAAGGACGTACAGAATGATGAAAGTAATAAAACAAAAAACAACAATGAAACGATTTGCACTGAATATTCTTTCGAAACACATCATTATATATGATCAAACAAATATAACATTAAATGGTCGGCGTGGGCCGGTGATGGTTGAGCAGGAAGTGGGGATATGATATTTAGATGTTTAGATAATATGTTATGTCGAACTGGGGAGGGGGGGGGGGTGTCTAAGGGGAGCTTTAGATGCAAAATGTTGTTTTATTTTTGCAACGTTTGAACCAAGTTGAATGATTTTCAAATACTAAGGTTTGTACTGTATATAAAGTCATATGTATTTATGTACTGTACACTATGGATGTCTGTAATATTCGTCTGTCAGTGAGGGGGTGGGGTGATTACGTCCCCTCCCTCCGATGTACACCATGGTTAAGTCCATGGTTATAAGGGTCTGAGAGACCTGTATCCATTATGCAGCAATAGAAATGAAAGTCCAAACTTTTATCGCAAAGTTGAGTTTGGAATTTGTATCATGTACTACAACATGTCTGCTTGCAACAGAACCGACGTAACGTCCGGTCGGAGGACTATCTTTAACAATCGTGCTTGCAACTGAAACGACCGACTGTTTTCAACATTCTTGCTGATAGCCAACAGAATCGACCGTGTTTAATAGATCTCCTTGAATATGACTTATGGGCCAACTGAACTACGGTCCTTTACCATTCGATCCTATAACCCTACCGACCGACCGTCTTTAACATTCCTGTACATGACCCAGGAAACCGATGGTCCTTAACATTCCTGCTTATTATCCAGCCGACAGATCGTTTTTAATATTCCTGCTTGCTAATACTATTAGTCAACTGTCCACCTCTTTAACATTCCTGCTGATAACCCAGCCAACCGACTCGTCACAGTTAATATCCTGCTAATAAAACCGCAAAGACCATAGCTATACGGTTTTTTAATTAAGACATTTTTGTTTAAAATTGTAATGGAGATTAATATGATGTTTATTCAAACTTGTTGTTTTAGAGCACATCATCTCAAGTACTGTCTTTGTACATATAGTCAGACACATCAGGTTGCTTAGCAACCAAACCGTCATACGGTATCAACTTCGGTTTCAAGAAAGCTCTCCATCTAATCATGCATGCTATATCGACCGAATGTTGTTTATTAAGCAATGCATCTTCTTCGGTCGAAGAGAGTATATGTTAGGCCCAACAATCTTTAGAACTATCACAGGGCAAAACAGTTCTGTTCCAGATGTCTCATAAAGGAACAAACAAAATAATACTTTCATTACTGCGTGTTGATACTTCAGTAATAAGTACCTTCAATATCATTTAAAAGGAAACTATAGTTCTAATGCTCTAGCATCTATTTTCACCATCGGCCTTAAAGTATACACTATATATTCAACTAGGCATCTCTTTATATTAATTCTTAAAGATATACATGTTTTCTTATGATGACATGTCTGTATGTAGCGAGTATTTCAATCTAGTAACGGTAAGTGTTCAAATGAGATGTTGGATCGCTTAAAGCTAACCTAGTAGTGTATTCATCTTGCTGATGGTGTTTCCGTTCATTAAAACATTACCTCTGGATAACTTTCAAGAGTCATGTGGTTAGATAGCGATTAAATAGAATAAAACACTCTATCGATATTAAGGGACTGAGTAAGACCTAAAAGCAGTGAAAATGACTGTCCTTACAATGTGATCGGTATGATTAACGTGAGTTTTTTTTTATCTATTCACAATGATCGGTACAAGATTGAGTTTTGTAATCTGCCACTATATAGAATGAAGTAAAAAAAAATAGTTGAATCAGATTTTTCTTTGGGGGGGGGGGGGAGGGGGTGATAATAACCAGTTGTGACTGATAATTTCCAGTCTAAGTTTTCCACTCACCCTGTATGGATACAGGAACTTTCTCCATCTTCTTCCAGCTCTCCCTTCTCCTTCCGGTCCAGGCATCGTCACACCAAAGTAAATCACTGTCGCGTATACGCACGCAATGATGAAAACACAGAATACAACTATGTATGTTGGTCTATTTCCTCTTTGCCACGCTGGCTTCATCCATATCTCAGCAACCTCTTCGTCTTCCTCCTCTAGATCACCACTACCGATGCTCGACATCTTGAGAGGCAGAGATCAGATTTGAGCAACAACGATATATATATAGCCGGACGAGTGAGTGGATTATCTCCGGTTAAAAATCAAAGCACAAACCTGCTAAGAGTGAAAGCCTGAACGATCGATCGAGAGATTTGTTCAGAAGGACTAAAATCTGCCCTCGTCTTTCAGAACATATTTAAAATTCGTCACTTAGATGCATCGCTCCTTCAGGCGAGGAGATAGATATGTTGACGTGATTTATGTCCTAAACTGAGATAGGAATGACTCGTGCGGGTAAAAAATATACATAAAATTAATCATTGACTTCGGTGTTCGTGTTTCAATAGATTTGACTCTATACAGTGAGTGAGAGCTTGAAGGTATAACGTTATATATATTGCACAGCGGATCTTAGACTTTCGTTTTGTTTGTATTATGTGTAAATAACCTCGCCAAAATCATGCAAGGAGTGAAATGGCCAACCGGCGACGGTTGTGTAAATTGTATGAATTTAAAGAGACCGTATACTATATATATATATATGATTAAAAGTGTTGTTATATAGGCAATATCCTGTACTTTATAGACGTTCTGTTATGGGCTATGGACATACCGATCAACGTCAACTATGCCTCACTTTTGTGTATATAGTTTGAAATTATTGGCGTAGTTTAGTACCTTGTGTAACTATGACAACATAAGTCATGAACCGTTCTATTTATAGAGATGAAAGCTCAGTGATTATGAAGAAACGTTTTCATACCATGTCATAATGTGAGTGCGTGAAATAGATTATAACAGACTATTGTAGTTTCATACCATGTAATCATGCGAGTGAATGTAATAGATTATCACATTGTGTAAAAGTAAGTTGGCCTGACGTTTCGATCCTAGCAGGATCTTCTTCAGAGGCTAAATGACAGGTAACAGTAACAGAAGGGACACAAACACGCACAGAATACAGACAGGTTAATGAGCACGGTGAACACGATGAGATACATGTAAGGGATTAGTAGACAAGGGATGGAGAGAAGAAAGCAACAAGGGAAGACTGGAGAGGTAGGAGATAAACAGTGGAGGGACAAAGGGAGGATTAAAGGAACGGGGTAGGGAATAAACTGGAGAAGGACAAAGACAGAAAGGTGTGGAGAGAAAGTAAAAAAGGGGTGGAAGAGAGCTGTGAGAAGAGGAGTGATGGAGAGGGGGGGGGGGGGGAGAGGGAACAAAGGGAGAAGGGGGGGGCAGAGGAAAAGTTAGTCATATTCTTGCTGAATGGTGAGCCCATGAGGTTGAATGGTGCGAAGGCGTTGCATCCACAGCCTCATGGGCTAACTTCCAACCCTCTTTTCCCTTTCTCTCCACACCTTTCTGTCTTTCACGTTAATTTTACTTTCGGTTACATTCTTGTAATCTTTGTTCCGCAATATATACGCTGGGGAGTAATATATGTAGTCGGTTTAGGTTACCTAACTTGATGCTTCCCCCTTTGTTGTAAATAGCTCATAATATGTTTTCTTATGTAAATAATGAGATGCGTAAAAGTTTATCTCTGAAAGCGTGGTCACATCTAACAAAATTATTATTGACCTGTTGAAATATCTTGCAAACAATCGTTCCTTAAAAGTTACAAAAGATCTCACTAAATTCACATGTAAGCACCCTTGATTCCTTGTATACCCCCCCCCCCCCCGGCAGGTAGTCGATAACATCCACAAACCGAACCCCTCCCAATTACAAAAGAAAAACAAGGCTTGTATGGACATCAATATCAACCCAAATACTAATACATACACAACAGATGATTTTTTTAATGTTTACTTGTACTGTATTCCAGGTTTACAGTTCTTCGTCGGTGAAAATTTGATTTAGGGTTAAAGGAGAGGAACTTACGAGGAAGGAGGGAAGGGAGAGGAGGTAGGGAGGGGGAGGGGATGGGTGGGGCAAGGTTGGTCAGTGCGTTAACGTATATAGATACTAAAACTGCGAACAGGAACCGGATAGGGTGACGATGTTGTGAATTAAAACATTTCGAGTCATCATAACATGGTGACGTCATCTAGATTTGCGATTGGAAAGTCCCTGAAATAAACCCTTCCAGGAACTTTCCGTATATATCATTGCGAAATTTAAAACGGTTCAGACTAAATGTTAGTTGACTGATCTACTGACTATAGATCACTAGAAGCTACTAGTAGAGTCCATCACTTCTGAGGGGACTAGTGCGGTGTCCCTTCTACGGTCCCCACCCTTATACCCATCACCTCTCCCTTATAAAAAAGAAAAAAAAGAAATGAAAGAAAGCACCGGGGCTCTGATTTCGGATTTTATTTCTTACACTTTCTATATCTTATATACATTCAAAAATTCGTGGATATTCATGATAGTGTCGTAATAAAAGTCCATACCATATCATTCCTTCCTATTAAACTCATTAATTTAAAACTTGACAAGCAACAAAAGAATAATTATGTTATAGAGAGATCGTTAGATCTCGTGAAACATCAAATAGTTATCAAGGGTTTGTTGACCTTTAAATTATCTGTAAAAAATACTGAATGTAACTAAAACAAAAACCTGGAAAAAAAGGCAAAATATTAATATATTCTTTCGTCACTTTCGATAATTTGAAGTTCCCCGTATAAAGTCGTACGTTTGTCTTAAGGCTGCAGGTAATACATCAACATGATTTAAAAAGGTACCAAAGGATTCTTCAACAAACTCATGAATGATTTTCTTTGCTATATATGAAAGATTTTACATGAATCCATCGGTGAAAAAATTGAATTTCTTAGTCCGTGTAACAACGTTAGGCAGAATTTTTGTAATGCAACGTATACTGTGAAGGGGGGGGGGGGGGTATTGGGGCGAGAAAATGTGTCCTAGTCCAGTCCATCCCGTGTTCATCATAGTTGTGTCACTAATTTAAGCTATCGAGAAGAGAGAAGAGGAGGGGAGGAGAGGGGGGGGGGTCCATGTCACTGTACTTTTGGCTTATTCCATCTCCCACGTCCTTTGTTTAATCTTCACAAGCAACTTATTTCACCTATACACTGCTATTACAATTATTCATTGGGAGTAGGGAGGGGGTGGGGGAGGGGACACTATTAAGGTGGTGAGATTCTCTCTCCAGAATGTTACCGATTTGCTTGATTAGGAAATATTGAAGAAACTGTTTGGTTTATTTGTGTTTGTGACTAAACATCAGTTGTTAAAATAATTACAGACCTATCTATTTTGTTTCGTCCTGTATCATGTCTGTAGTAAATCCAAACCATTGATTGTATTATCTTTTGAATACATATAGATATTAAATATGAAAATTAAATTGCTAATCAACATCATTTATATACCGCCCGGAAAATACAATATATTCGAGATGATTTTATACCAAGAAACATGTCAACATAAGCAACAAGACGAATTCATATTAGTTGGTGATATTTCATCTGGATCATCCTCTCACTACCCTAAAATGTCTGCTCTTAACGATGAGAGATCTTATCAACTTTCTTATCCTGCTTATATCGTTCTCTGTGGCTGATAAAGCCACATTATACCAATCATGTTATTTGGCAGTTGTTCTCTAACTGGAGAAATTCCTTTTGTGGACAGAAGGAAATTATTCCACATGCAACTGTTAATCAAATCCAAAACTCTCAGTAAAACTGTTTAGTACGTACATTTATATAGAATTAAAGGTTCTAATCATTACACATGTTACAAAAACGAAATAATAAATATATTTCAGGGATGATACATCTTTACGTTTTTTTACTCAAGGTAGATGAAATTTAATGTGTTTTTTCTTTTGCGATAAAGGTTTACAGCTGATCGGCAGATGAAGATTTCTCTTGGATGATTTGATCTCTAGTTTCTTCCGAGTCGATGAAGATGAGGAAAAGCCAGCCAATGTCGATGAAATTGAGAGAGAGATGAAAACCGAAAGAAATCTTCTCGATCAAATGATGAGAAACTAGATTCTTTATTGGTATATTATCCCATCTGTATGATTATTGATATTTTATATTGATTTCGTATTGATTCTGTTTATGGTTGTTTCTCATCATTTCTAGCACCATACGTCGCTTCGATCCATTGTGTCCGTCCGGCACTCCGTCATACCTGATCAATCTGAAATGAATTTATGAAAGGAAGTTATTTTCATTAACTGCAGAAACGAAACTTTTTTGACAGCCTATAATAGATTTCTTCGGTTGCTATAGCAATATTAATGTTCATTGACCGATAAGCTCGTCGCGAACTGCCCGACGGATCACGAGCCTAGCCGACTCAACTCGACCGTCGTTACGTGAAAAACCGTCATAGCCGAGCAGTACGCTTCGGTTTAAGACTATACGACTGGTAACGATATTGCCAGTTGCCCCATTATATATACATTCAATCTCGAAGGTCTCAACAAACTGTTTTGCAATACTATACTTTGTAATAATTAAGCACACAGTCACGGTGATAATGTGCCGTTTTGGCCAAAATTTGTGGCCAAATCGCAGGGATCAAACGAATGAAGAATTCAAATCAAAACAAAGGTGTCCTGTTCTTTGTAATTGGGTTTGTTCGAGGTAAAGACATTAATCGGGGCATTGTTGGAATACATACTTGTTACCAAATGACAGGTAAAGAACAATTCGATAGTGGTGCAAAGACGACAGGGTGTGTGTGTGTGGGGGGGGGGTGGGGAGGGGTAAGAGCGAGACGGGGGGGAGTGCGAGACTACAGCACGAGGTTAATTTGAGGCCCGGAGAAATATGTTTTTTGATTTGCATAATATACCGTATAAGAGTGAAATGCGTGGGTGCTGTGACATAATATCATAGCGAGACCCGACCTGGTTCTCGACGTCTCTACGGTTCACAATTTATAACATCGTATAGAGACTCCACTATTGTTACATCTATTACAACATCATATAACCTATGGCACAGTGCCTGTTCGCCTGTGCCTGTGCCTGTTTAGCCACACCAAAGACAATACAACGCTTGCCAACAATCTTTTAAATTTTAAAAGCGAGCTTAATCATTTAATTATCAAGCAAATAATTAATCCCCATCAATAAACAAACTTGATACGTTTGTCCCACTGACTTCTGGCCCAGTGCAGTAGTACAGCGTGCTTGTATATGCATAGGAAACAGTGACCAGTCATGGTGCGTCACCTGCAGTGAAGATGTAACCAATCACGTTGCTGCTTTCGGTCGTACGCTACAGTATAATTGTAGACCAAACTTACTTGTGTAACGTTTTGTCAGCGATAAAATCATGTATAGGTTACCGTGTATCCTAAAGTGTACAATATAACCGTTATCCTCAATGCTGATTTTGAAACGGTAACCAAACAAACAGATGCTTATCGAAACCACGGAACAATCCAAAGGTTGCTATTTCGAGGCAGTTCACCGTGACAGAATGAACTTTGAATTTTAAGTTTATTTATCATGTTTGTAATTAACTTACATGCTACCGCATTAAGTAACGTACCGAAAACACGAATATGAATGGTTGACGAGCACTGCGTTTAACACTACATACTTCAGTTTCGCGAAATTGTGGCCTCACTCAGAGATTTATGAATATGTATCATGATTCTTTTACATGATTGTCATCACGTGACGACACTCCTAGTGTATGAGCTCTGGAACTGAGAAATGGTTCAATGAACATGACGCCATGTTTGATTGTGTCTATACATAGCTATGCTGACCGAATTTCTTCGAAACTTTTCCATCCTTACCATCTTAATTAACCTGATAAATACCAACAAGAAATTAATTTAGAAACAGGGACATGAGATCATTTAGTGTAGAATCATCTCAAGAAGTAACGATATTATGAAAATGTTATTAATAAAGGTGAACACAATTATCAATATCTCTACTTCTCCGATAATATTCTATAATCGCAAACAACTATAGGCCATTAGCATGACTATAGGTGACATTAATTTAAGCAATAAAGTTAAATTCGACAATTTTGACAGAAGAGATGCAGTTGTATAGACGACGAAGTTCAGAAGGTATTTCTGGTAATTCTGTATGAATCTCCCACTATCACAAATACAAGCATCACGTAATGGAATTTATCTTATAACCTTGATTAATAATTCATTAATACGTGTACTGATTTATCAGATTGATAATGCTAACACGCTTTTAGCAGCTTGTGTGGTGTCTAGATGACCTTTGGTTTGTTAAAGATAGCAAAGTTAAGACAAGCTACTGTAAGGTTGAATTAATAAAAACAGGGATTTATTAAACATCAGCTGATCACCAGCTGGTTACCTAAATAGATCGACGTGGTTATTCACATTAATTTATCTCAATTTTTTAGGTTTACATTTTAAATGATATGCCCGGTAATAATCCAAAACATCCCTTACACTGATCGCGAGCTTGATCATACATGGTTGCCCATTTTAGACATTACTACATGAAATTATTCAAATTTAATTAATACCCACAACCAGGTTCTAAGAAGGGCGCTATGAAAATAATAACATCTTGCCCCCTTTTTTTAAGCCATTGTAAAGTCATGTTACAAAATTGAAAATGAATATTCATTCTTCTTTATTCAAATATTTCCTCGTTCCCCTTAATTGGCCCTATCGCTTAACGTACGCTGCCTACGAGCTTCCTAACAATATAGCTGATAGAATTGAATTCTCCGCGAAGTCACTCTAGTGTGCAGCTATAGTACTACAGTGTTACTTTCGTTGCTATTAACGTTGTTAACTATATAAAAGTTAACCATTAACGATAATTAGCTATTTCAGTTAATGCCAATAAAAACATACTCCCGATTTGTCACACAGCTCCTCCCCAGACCATTCCCCCATTCCTCTGCAGGTCCTTTCTGGACAATACTGTGCATCTTGCAGAAAGTCGAGGTTATTAATACACTGCCGATGTCACGACTTAGATACGGATCGCTCTGGTCTATGTAAATCAGTGCTGACACATCCATCCTCCTACATACTCCCTGCACATACATTTACATACAAATTCATAAGCACCTCCATTTGATAAAGCAGTATTACATCATGAGGGAAAAGAGAAACATTTCAGTATCGTAAGAGAATCCAAGTCATCAAAGAAGACCCATCGACCAATTGACCGAGGGAGCAAACCTTGTAACTTTAAAGCGTGAGCTGTGGGATTCACTACTAGAGTGAAGATGACTCCATGGAAGTTTGTTATAGTCTGAGGAGTAATCACGGCGGCAGGGATTTCCTGTCCCACAGAAACTGTAACCCCTCCCCTCCACCACCTCGACCTTATAATACCCTCGCCTCCAATCATTAACTCTATATTGTTATTTGTGTGTAATATATTTATACCAGATAAACAATTGAGCTGCTTTTTTAACTCATCGGTAAACGGCGTTCATTAGACAAGAAAGAAGCTGGTCTGTGATGAAGTTTTGACAGTTGTGGCTCAAAATCGTTACTCTCTTGTTATCAGGATTCATTATTTTTGTCTTGATTTGTGCTTGAAATGTGACGTTTGCATAGTTGTCAATGTTCTCTTCAATATGAATGTTAGCAATGCCGTGCAACTAGTCTTGAAGTAGATTATTTCATCTTCCAGTGGACAATAATAGACTTTTTCAACTCAATTGCCATAATGACATCACTAACTCTGCTGTTGCCAGTTGCATTCATAAAATATGATCATATTTAAATATCTTGTATCTCCACGACACAAAAAAAATGCTCTAAAGATGAAGTTATGACATAAGTTATAGCAGAAGAAAATTCCTAGCCATTCTGGTATGTAATGGAATTTATCCACCAGTGTTACTTTAATAATTCTATGATTTCATGCACAACCGTATAGCAACCCTAATACAAACGACCTCAATAGCATGGCCCAGCTCTATACCAATAATAATTGATGTGTGTGTTTCATAAACACATACAGCAAATATATACTGCTTTAGTACAGTCTAAAGTAGGTTTAAGATGATTCAATTATGCTTCAATTACAAGTTAAAAATATTTGTTCTCCGAGATTCGACAGCGGGAGATTATCTTTCCAATTCTTCAAATAGTAACAAAGATGTCAAACTACCGTGAGTTAGTACTCACGAAATCATCTTTAACCATAGTTTCCACTACGAGTTACCTATAGACAGATCAGTTGAAGAAGTAACAGTATTAAAGTCAAAAGCAATGGCTCCCAATTTGTCTTTGAAGAAGATCCTCGAATCATCAGGCCCTCTGACTTTTATGCATTTACCTACATAGGCTATTTGAAGTTGCTATAGCAGTTTGCTAACTGAGGTTTCCCTTTTATGAATAAAATATCGTAACATGCTTTGATGTATAGTATACAATACACCATTATCCACTAACTAATAGGCAATGCACTTCAATATGAGGAAATAAAATAAAAAAACGGGGGGGGGGGACTAATGGCCCAAGGAGGTAAGGGCGTAGGGATTGGGTAGCGATTTTAAAACCGTTGGTCTATTGCTAAATGCTATATCAGACCGTAAACCTTCATTTTTCTCCGGCTGTAAATATTATACAATAATGGAAACAAGCCATTTCGTGACTTATTTCATGTTTTCCAAACAATGGCTCCCGGTCCATAGGATACCATTATCGCCTAGGATACAACTTACACGTATACATAACAAACACAAAAATGAAAACATAAACATCTTACCGAAAGTACGAAAGATTGGCATTCCCTCGGTAAGGCCATACCATAATACAACGACAATAACAGCTAGTATCATTAAGAGACAAATTGTTACTACTATTCCCGTGTACCCGAATGGATGGTATCCATCGAAAACTTCTACCTCCTTATCAGATGGCATATTGAGTAAATTGAAAATTCCAATTAAAACAAAGGTAATTCTACAAATCAAACAGCTTTATTCGGTATATTCAATGATCAATTCAGACCCAAATCGATGCGTTTAGAAGATTAGCCTAATGAAAACGTTACTTGTAAAATGGACAGAGAGACGGACAGCCTTCTTATAATGGTCACGAAGGGGTGCTCAGTTATTAATAATCACTCAAGCAGTCCACACGATAAATTAGGATGGCATAAGAATTCATATAAGGAATTCGTCGTTCACACGTTGGTCTTATCCCATCAATTTTGCATATTGAGTTTAGCCAAGACTGACCTATAAGTGTGCAGAGTTTCTACTTTCATTTGGTATTGGTCACTATTTTGATGAATATTCATGAAATTATTACTAGAAATAATTCAGATGAAATAGTTATATACGGGTAAGTGTAAAGACAGAATTGTATAATTACTTGAGGATATTTCTACAATTAGAGAATTCCGACCGTTAGTTGTTACAGTATTTGACACGGGAGTTTAGCCTGCAATGGATCATCCGATAGGTGAATTCCGAAAGTGCAAGGGCGGTGGAACCGGGGGGGGGGGGGCACAGGGGGCACGTGCCCCCCCACTTTTCCTCAGGTTAAAAATGTGCCCTTTTTCTACATAAAAATTGAGGTGTCTCAAGTTAGCAAGAGGCCAGGGAACCAGAATGAACACTCGGGAAGGGCCGTTTCCGGGCCATCTGAGGGGTTTGTAAAACCAAAAATTTTCTTGTACGCTCCGCGCCAACTGATGGTGGCGCTCCGCTCACATAGTCGTGCATACAACTTTGCAAATCCTGGCTACGCCCCTGACTTTTAATGAATTTCTGTGGGTCAAACTCAAAGCTATTTCGAATGGAAAAATTTGTAAAGATATTAACGAGAAATAAACTCTAATTCCGAAGATTCCTACATTAGCAACTAGCATGATTTCACCTCATTTTGTCTCAAAAGAAAACTTGTTCCTTGTTTCCCATTTTGCACATTGGATATTGCAGTGCTAGTATGCATATTTTTCTTTAGGGTGGGGGGGGGGGGCGTTGATGGAGTGATGTGTATACGCAAATAAGATAATACAATAAGAGTTATAATGGGTACTAAATGTAAGGCTGCATCAGTCCAATCGAATTTCTGCAAAGTGCCCTTTGATGTCGGTGCCCCCCAGATTAAAAGTGCTTCCGCCGCCCTTGCGAAAGTGTCTACCCCCCCCCTCGTCCACCACCCTTCATTTACATTTCGAAAAAGCTTTCTAAGTATGTCTTTAACTGCAGTGTACTCTTCAAATTAACTACATTCCTTATGTTCTGAGGTTACTAACAATTATCAAATATATAAGGGGGTGAGGGCGGGATGAAGAAGGGGTGTTTCCTCTTACATTACACTAAGAAAACGTTTGGGCAAAATGTTACACAACACTGAAGTGATGATGCGACTGACGTCACAGAAGTAATTAACTATACAAGCTGTCTGAGTTTTGATGTAACTATTCTCGCTATAACAAATGTTTGAACAGACTCCATATTGTTCCTTGACGTTGCGTGAGGATCATAAAGGGGTTGAAACACTTTAAAAACATCACAGGCTAATAAAGTTAGAGAAGGCCTGACGTTTCGATCCTAGCATGATCTCCTTCTAAGTCCAACATTGATCAAGTCTGTAACTATGGAAACAAAATACAACACTTAATCGGAACTTACGTACATTTTGCATCCAAGCACCCTCCATTTTCACAAAATGTAACCAAGGGAGGAGTGGTCATCCCTCCTCCTAATATCCCTCCCCCACGACATAACATCCCATCCCCTCTCCTCCCCTAACGAATGCAAACCAGTGAATGCCCCTCTGTTTTCATATACCAAACATATTGAGTTTACTATTCATGCTATGGTACTTTTGTGGATAGGTAACAGAATTTCAGAGGGTCTTTACATATTAGCAATAGCAACTTGAGTAATACAAGCGGGTAGTATAACGTTCACGCGAACAAGATGCCATGTGAAGGAAAACTTCATCGGTCCCTTATTGTTTCATGTAACTATGTCATTAAGTCACTGGTGCAATCATACGACAGGACATGATTGTTTGGTGTAGCAATAAACAGTAAGGTAATTGCATTAAAGTGATATTCCAGTGGGATCCAATGTAACATATACGTAGGAGAAAGTATTGCGGCCCTAAACACGAGATGTGGTTGATTGAATGTAACCTAGGTTCTTCCGGGAGTTGTTTACCGTAGATGTTATCACAACAGATGTTCTTTAAAAGCTTTACTTTCATTTAATAACCAGCTTGTAGAATTATCCTTAAAACGTAATACATTTGGAATGTTAATCGGAATTGGAAATCTTAAAGTGTTCTTGGTATCTTGCATTCCATCGCAATGATGCAACTTGTTTGTACATATATTTTGTCCTCTGTGAATAAGTCAGTTTGATATGTTACAAAAACAAACAATATGTTTGACATACACTTTGTCCTCTGCGCATAAGTGAGTTTAATATGTTATAAAAAATAAATCAAACCACTTTCAGTTCAATTTTCGTCATGAATATAATTCACTCTATTAAAATAGGTTGTAATTTACTTTTATAAGTAATAGCAAACATACATGTTATTGACTTTACATAATAAATACACCATAATACACGCCATGGCTGGTATGGAAGGGTGGGAGGTGGGGAGGTTGGGAGGGTTCGGAAGGAAGGAGTGGTGCAAAGTAAAATCATGAAGTGAAGTATACTATAATAAGTCGTTCGTTCATGAATCCTTTTCAGTTCCTACCCCCTTACCCCTCCTCATTCACCAAATTTCATTACTGAGTTCCTGCCTGCTCAACGGTTAACTCCTTCTGTATTGATTCTCTCTGCAAAGAAATCTTTTAAAATTGAAACAACCTTTAGTCGATTTAAACTTTGAAAGCGTATAGGAAGTATGAAGCACAACTTGTCCCCTGTCACGATCTCATCATAGTTTCAATCTCTGTTTTACGCAATTGTTTCAGCAAGGGACCTAACTTCCCACCAGGAACAATCCTGATGCTAACTTTGGTTATGCTTATATTAATTTATAATATATCTGTAACAGACAGCGCACCTTTGCCTGTTCATGTATATAGCCTACTTGTTCAAAAGAGGTAGCGGTATGGGGTGGGGGGGGGGGAGCGGAACGAGGGCGTGCAAGTAGACCGACAATTCATATCCCTAACAAACTAATATCAAGGTATCATGTGTTTATATAGCAATGCGATATTGTTACATCGGTATACACTATATAAGATATATATTGTATTTATATACTGTGCTCGCAAAGGCCTTTCCATTAGACTGGAAAACTAAGTAGTCTTTATTATTTTTAAAAAGCTTACCTCGTTATAGTTACAGTGTTGTAGTGAACACCATGCAGGCAGGAGCGTCAGGTATGTTGTCGATAAATTCTCAGTAATATGATGGATTATACAAAGTATCGTATTGCCTAAGTTTTAGACTATAGGTGTGAGTTTATCTAAGGTTTGAGATCCAGAGTGGCAATACATACTTGCAAGAAAGTAAGTTATTCGTTAACCATGACATCTCATAGATGGCCAATGATTTGGCAGGACACTATTTAGATTGAATTATCTACTGTTATATTTCAGTATGTCTATAATAAAGTACACGAAAGACTCTGCTTACCAAAGGTACGAAAGATAGGAAGTCCTTCCGTAAGTCCATACCATAACACGACTCCCGTAGTGCCTAAAATCATTAAAATGCATAAAAACACTACTACTTGAACACTAGAGATCGATCCGTTCTCATTGTCGGCCATTATAAATATTATTGAATCTGACAGAAACTTTGCTTGAAATCTGCTCTTTAATTTGGTGTCTCTGTTTGTATCAAACAGTAGCTAAGACCAAACTAATCCAGCTGATGGGTAGAAACTGCGTTTTTATAGTCTCAACCTCTTCTTATACATAATTATGTCTGTATGTCCTTGCACCGTATTCGTGGTTATCTCATAACTAAGATATCTAATTAATAAAACCTATAATAGTCCGACGACTTTGTGTTTATAGTGAATATTCAAGCATATAAGTGACCAAACGGCACCCTTGTAATATTTATCGTTACACGTGATCTTAATAGGCGGGACTTTTTGTTGTCCTATTCAAGGTCAAGGACAGCTTAATTGTATTCATAATCGAGTGAACTGCTGCTTCCAAGCTTGTTATTTATTGTGTGAATATTCATGTCCTAAATGACCACGGGTATATAGTCATACAAATTATATTTATCAGTTAGTTTACCTTAATACTTCTTAAATGGCTATAGATTCAAGGTCAATTGTAGATTAAATAATCGTAGAGATAGAAGAGATTACAGCATCGTTGCTTCATTGTTCATTTTAATATGAACAATGTATTATGTACAGAGAGCTGCACAACACTGTTCTTTCGGCAACTGTACAATAGGTGAATCATGCACTAACATACGTGACAGTTTGATTCCACATTTATGCTTGCCAGTAAAAAGCAACGTATATACTATACGTTTGATTATATAATCGGTCTTTCGTTTTTTTTAATTAAAGTATAAATTATCGCATACTATATGCTAGATAAACAATTTGTCATGAGCACATGACCTGCCCCGCTGACGTCTTGTTTAGCTATTCATATATAAAAAACATTATGAATTCGCATACTCGTGATTTTTATATCAATCACATAAGAAATGTTATCACTGGGAAATGGCTGTATTTCAAAAAACTAGGTTGATCACACCCCCGAGTCCCCTGGCACGGCCCCTCCCACACAACAAAGGCTATATATATATATTATGATTGCTTCCTTGAGCGCAGGCAGTGCGCCTTATAAGGGTGTCCGTTTCTTCCCCAGAGACAACATTTATGAAATGTAACAAACATGCTCTATGAGTACTAGCTATATTATATATCCATATGAGTTAACGATATGAGAGTATAGGCCTACGTTAGGCTTTTGTAATGACCTGTTGCATAAATGATAAAGCTGGGCATCTGGGATATAGAGTTTGCGAATCCATATTAAAATCGAACGTTTGGAAACGTATGCAGTCACGTTGCCCGCATAGCGGACGTGCATTACTTTTGAAACCGGTTAGCTGCATCCGTTAGAATATGGTACATATCCACACCTGCTACGATTGTAAGCAGGTTATAAGCAGCCACGTAGCCAGCATACTGACTCGGAGGGGCACGAACAGGAGAGAACAATAGTTGTGTCCTGTAACTTGTGACGTTTGGTGCAGCATCATTATACATCATGGCTGTACAGACGAGGGACGTTAGTCTCCCTGGGTCATAGAGGGGCAGTGAGGGGGGGGGGGGGTGGCGGCCTCTGTGTCCCGGCCATGCTACGGGCCTGTGGAAACTTTTTTATTTAAGGTCATTCCGTTTTTACAAAGAATGACGTATAACCCAGACCATGGCAACGGACGGTACCAGTTATGAGTAATGATGCGGGAAAGGAAAGAGTGAAGAAAACATGATCAGAATAATTATCAATTCCGGAACGAGTATTGTACGAGTCAGTAAGACTGTAGATCAATCACTAGTCCATTCTATGGAATAGCAATATGTTGTGCTGACCATGCAGAGTCTGCATAACCGACAGATACCACCATGGAGAAGCTAGTTTAGGTACTGCGATATTGCTATATATATCACAACAAGAAATCGAAATATTTTCACTCCCTGTATGAAATAGTTGGAATTTCTTGTCTTAAAATTCGATTATTAAATCTTTAATACGTTAAATAAAACATTTAAAAATAAAATTGGAAGAATTCACTATAGATATGTTAGTTATGATCATACATAATTATTACTAATTAGTAATGAAATTGTTACGTATATATAACTTTTGCTTTCACTTGCTGTTATAGGGGAAGATAACGTTGAAAAAAAGGCTTGTATATTTTACGGTTCAAGTTCACTTTTTTCATGAAAATGTCTGTACAACTGCTGACCATTTCGACGTAAATAATAATAATGAAAACATTTACAAAAACTATAGCAAACACACCGTGTGTGTATATGGTCAAGAGAGGGTATATGTTACAGCAAGTTCATCATTTCATATATGCGTTGCAATATACACTTCTTATTTAAGTCTTTCATTCTAGCCTGACAATTAGTGAGAATATGTCGACACAATGTTATAACACATAGTGAGATGGTTATATCAGAATAATCACATAACTTGTTAACACCAACGCTTGCATGTCAATGAAAAACCGATGTCATGCCCGCCCTTTACTCAGGGATCCAAACTTAAGATATTCTGATAAAGTTAAAGACCTGCTGTCGAGACTGAAAGCGCAAAGAAGTTATGGGCTAGAAACGGGATTCGAACCAGATCATTACCTATGGATACACGTCATGTTTTGCAGGACATTGTTTCGATTACCGTTCAGTATCCAACCAATATTTCTTTGCACTTCCCACGCAGTAACCTTTTTTTAGGGTTATCTGCTGTTATGTTAGTATGTGGCACATGCCTTATGATGAAATTAATAATAGTTATAAGCACCACCTTGCGTGGACCTATAATTATAGACCTTAATATTGTAGCCTTAATATGCCTAAGAAGGCACGTTTTGACCTCTACATTTAATATATTTTTCCGGGGGGAGGTGGCGGGGGTCTCTCCCAGACTCCCAAAGGACCACAGACACATTTTCTTAAGTGGCTTGATCCGTCGCTGCTACCTCAGGTATTACACTAACCTAAACTAATCTAGCCACCCATACTTGCACATATACGATAAATGAGCACCACGGAAAACAGTTGCGATATCCCGTAGAATAACGCCTCGCAAAGAAAATGAACACATTACCACACCAAACAAAAAAAAGAGTGTATATATATATTTATATTTAGGCCTAAGTAAGCATTTCTCGACTCTTGTAATGACTAAAATGTGTCAACAGTCTCAACTTGTTGCATGCATTATATTTACATTCATTTCCCTTTTGTTTTCCTTTTCTTGATTGTTGCTTTGGTCATTACAACTTATAAACAACATTTGGTTTTCTTGTGCCAATTATTATGTGTACTTTTGTTACATTCTATCACAACCCCCCTTTATTAGTTTTTGCATGCATGATAAAAAAATATAACACCAACAAAATATGTGGAAGGTTAATGAATAAATAATAGTATATATTGACGTGTTTATACTTACCAAAGGACCTGAAAATCGGTAGCTCATTGCCTTGAACTCCCCAAACGGTTATAAAAACCAAGACACCAAGAATAACTAGTACACTCAATAGAACAATCAGCGTCTGACCAGCATCAGATTCACCCGAGTCACCCATTTTGATTTATATTAAATAATAAGTTTTAGTTTGATGACATTCATAAAAACGGATTCAATTCCCTGAGTTACGATAATAATAATAATTATAATAATTCTAATTATTATTTTTGACTGAGGCCTAGTACTAGTTAGTCGTAATACTTTGGCTGCAACGAGACTTGTATGACAATGAAGTTGGCTTCAATGTTCTTCTCCCTTTATATATGACTAACCTTTTGTTTTAAATTCTAACGTTATCTTTGGTTAAAGAGTCCAAATGTACAAATTAATACACCGTTTCATGTTGTTGGGTGATATAAAAAAAATGAATATTCATAAATTATGATTAGTCAGCAAACAGTAGCAGATATGTAATACTACATGTCTGGAGTATGTTTGCTTTACTCCGCGCCACCTTATCCATATTTTCGACTCATTTTCCTCTGAGATACGATTCGGCGTTGACTCGTTGAGGAGGTTATGTTGCCACACTGTATTCTGTGTTGAATATGATACCAAGATGAATTGAAAAGACACACACCGTTATAATGAAGATGAAAGCATACTTCATGCGTAAGAATTAAGAGTTAACGAAGTATAAAATCCTTCAACTAAAACCTTTTTGTCTCGGCAACATATGCAAAATATGTTTAGTAAAAACATTGTAGTGAGTTGAAAAACCAAGAACAGTGAAATTTTTTGCAGCCTCCACCGGGATTCGGCCCGGGATATATAATCAACTATTAAAGATCAATAAACCAGACAAATTTCTCTTCACGACCGGTTTCGTCCTTTTTGGACTCATCAGATGAAGGTAGGAATCGAACCCAGGGCCTTAGAGTAACAGATCTAAATCCGTACCACTAAGTCACTGTGATTCTACTATATAGTGTAACGCTCGTCATCGGTGTTCTATATCTGTCAATGAAAGCGTATTATGAACGTGATATATGAATGAAAGTGTTACATATAAGAGAATCTAACTACAGCATGTTTGCCCCCCCACCCCCCCCCCTTTGCTTGTCGTAATTATGAAAGTTTCCCATTTGCGGTTTGCATGTGATTAAAATGTCGCTTATATAAACAGCTAACAAGTATCGGTGACAACGTTTCAAAACTTACTGAAACGAATAGTTATTTTAGCGTCTATTTGGTGAAACAAATCTAGAAAAGCTATTTTTGGATCAGTTACAACCTTATGTTGATATCACTTGGGAGGTCTGGCATAGCCACCAGAAATTAGAGTCAATATTGTATACCGACCGACCGACCGACAGCAAGCAATGTATATGATTTGAAAAGTGTATTTTTGTGGTTTCATATAGGTGCATGAGGTATATATAGTTCTTTTCTTCAAATTAATTTTCTATTTATATATATTTTTCTTTTTGGTATATGAGGGGGTCACTAGGCATTGATTTCAGTCCGTATTAAGTAGGCCTACATGTGTATATAAACAATTCACGTGTTCAAAGTACATTGTTCTAAAGATAATCTTATCAATTGTGAATTATTAATTAAACGTACTATAATTAAGATTGTCTGCATTGTCAGTATCTGTGGCAAACTACAGATAGTTTATAAGGGTTGCAGGCTACGCCTATACTTTATATTTTGACTTACCTATATAAAGTATTGTAAAATGCAAACTATAAATAACATATTGACCGAGGGGAAAGAAGTAACTTCAATTTCAAGTATCTATGAAATAGCAGTATGAAGTAAATATCAGGAATCATCATACTACTGTTATTAATAAAGTATTTTGTGAGTTCTGAAAAATTAAACTAATTAATTACGAAATCTATTGCATATATGTTTATTTCTCTTACACAAAAATATATAAATGGCTCATATATACGGGCCTAGGGGAATTCAATACGAGACAGTTGATTTATTATTAGTAAATGCGAGTCGCGTATGTTTCATCGATAAGTATACCAGTAGGTACTCTCATTAACAAACCCGATCTTTTACACAAATTGACCATAAAGTTTTCAAACCGTGCACAGTCAGTGTCCAGTGACTGGTTAAAACGTCAAACCTGTTACAAGACGGACACAAAATGGTCCACCTGGGATTGAGGTTTTCTGTATATATTTTTGTTTCTTTATTTTTATTCTTGCGATGCTGTCTTGAGCGATAAGGATATCCAGAACTTCAGAATTTCCATCCAAAGTTAAGGAATTTCGCTCTCAGCATCGTTTGGATTTTTACTCCAAAACTTATTTTAGTTCATACGTGACTGAGGGGGGTAGATGTTAGAAATGAATAAACTATACGCTTTCTCCAGATATAACTCCTTCTCAAGACCTACCTGAGAGTCTATACATATCATTATCCCAGAATTAACTGTAATGGTATATCGGATAGAGGGTGTATCTCCATGAACAAAATAACACACCTAGGCGCTGATCGCCTGGCCCAATGCTCTGAAAACAGCTGAGCATATTTGTTTCTTTATTTTTTATTCTTGCGATGCTGTCTTGAGCGATAAGGATATCCAGAACTTCAGAATTTCCATCCAAAGTTAAGGAATTTCGCTCTCAGCATCGTTTGGATTTTACTCCAAAACTTATTTTAGTTCATACGTGACTGGGGGAGGTAAATGTTAGAAATGAATAAACTATACGCTTTCTCCGGATATAACTCCTTCTCAAGACCTACCTGAGAGTCGGTTAAATTACTTTTCATGTTCTAGTTGCGTGATTGACTATTTATCTATGTATTGCCCATAGAAACTAAGTATGACTACCCTTTCCAAGGGGTGCGGGCGCTTTCATAAAAAAAAAAAATTCCTCAGAGTGATATGCTCAGCCGACTTATTTTCAGATAACTATCTGGCCTTTTTGATAAAATGACTGAAAAGTCAAATCTACAGCTTCATCTATGAAAACGTTTTACGAGTCTTGGGTTCATAATAAGTATAATACGACTTTAACTTTCTACCTATGTTTGAACAATTTCCCTGCGAGGAGTGAAAATAGTTCCGAAAAGAAAATATGTTGCCAAAATTCCATTTCGGGTAGCATTGACGGCGACACCTAGCGGCACACCTTCAACATTTATTTCAGTTAAAAGTTATCACGGCTGACGCTATACTGGTTTTATGAGGGTGTGAGAGCTCATTGCAGCTTTTAGCTGCAGCAGATGACGAGAGAGTCGCTAATTCACATTTAATCCGATTATATTGCCATTGTATCAAAGGGGTCAAAATGATCCCAGAATTGCAGGTGGCAACACAAGTGGCTTTTAATGCTTAATACTTCATTGTTTCTCCATCTGTGTTTCACTACAAAATGTATATTCACTAAAATGTTATACAAAACAACATAGGCACATTTTAAGGTGATATATGAAATCATATATGATGTAAAACTCCTTTTCATAGTCATCATGAGTGCGAATGGCAGCCATGAATTCCGTTTCCATGGTAACGTGATGCGTGCGCAATCGTAAACTTACAAGGATCGCAGGGTTTCAAAGAACAAAATATTTAGCATGTATTGCTCTCAGGTGTACTTTCGTTGAAGTGTATTCATTCATTCACCCTTCCGGACTTCCATTGTTCGTCAAGGCTTGAAAAGACGAAATACAATAATATCATTGATGTACTTTGGGAATTAAAGGAGTGTAGTTAATATTGTATTATGTTACCTTAAAGCTCAAATTGTCCGTATCTAGCTTAACGGCTTAGCGCAGTGTCCTGATCGCCACTGCATTAAAAGTTATATGCCAACCACTGTCAGCCATGAATTAAGTTTCCATGGTGACATAATGAGTTCGCCATATTACGTAAGAAGAGTCGGAAGGGTTCACAGCAACAAAGACATGTATTGTTGTCACATGTACTTTCGTTGAAGTGTATTCATTCATCCTTCCGCGTCTTCACTGTACTCTGTCGGAGCCGGCATAGACGACGAAAAATAAACGTACCTATGTCATTTTGCATTAAAGCAGTCCAGTAAGACTTAAATACGTAGCTACGTCATAACTCAGTGCCTGTGTCTATACACCTAATTATCACAGGATTAACTGTTACTAGTGTTAGTGTACATCGGATAGAAAGTGCATCTCTATATGAACAAAATAGCACTGATCGCCTGGCCCAATGTTCTGACAATAGCTGAGCATGAGTTATAATACAAATACTGTTAGCCGTTCCCATGGTGACGTAAGATGTGCGCCATCTTTAACTTAGAGCGGTTGCGTGTATGGAAACAGCATAGATGGTCCTCTATTGTTCTGACATGTACTTTCATAAGAGCGTATTGAGCCATCCCTCAAGATCGTTCGGTAGGGTTCTATTGTTAGTTAGGGCTTGAGTAGGCGACGTAAGAGGAACCCATCTACGCAGGTTGGGACCGAACGATATCTACTTAATATGGATATATATGTAGGCCTATATGAAGTGAGTTACGTTGTTTGTCCCCGTATCTATCATATCGGCGTGGGTACTGTCCTTAACATTGCTTTGAAATTTGTTATATGGTAAATACTGCCATACCGTTTCCATTGTGACGCAATGCGTCCGTTATCGTGAACCGACATAGGCACAAAATGGTAGTGCCTTAGTTATAATCCCAGAATTTTTAATTAAGAAAATACTCCCGATGTATGAAATATTGAATAGAAGAAATAAGGAAGCTGTAAAATAGGTAAGGATTTTGAAATAGGTTTTTGTAATTTAATATTACATACCAGTATGATATGAGAACCTTGCACATACCAAGTAATTAAACACCGACAGATAGTAACACAGAACTGTCAATGCTTATAGGCCTATCGATGGCTGATATACAGTAGAAGGCACAATGCAATTACCTATGATTTATGCTCACTGCATGAATGTATTACTTCATAATAAACCTGTTGGTATATTTTTCTATAATTGTTTGCTTCAAAGTTGGGTACGTCAGCCTAAATTCATGTAGAATAGTATGCAATGTATTATTATGCAAATCATGACTCCATGATTTTTGGTTTTGACAACGAAACAAATCGAATTAATTATCGACGGAGCATAACCTGACACATTTCAAGAAACGGCTAAACTTGACCATGAAATCAAAGGCTGAAACAGAAAATAATATAATAAATATTAATTTTAAAAAACTGCTATAGTTGCAACGAGTTTAAAAACAACCATGTAAAACAATTTTTGAAAAATGCATAATGGATTAGCAGCTCATTGAGACAAAGTTTCTGCTAATCTACGAATTCAAGAATGATGAAAGAGAACAATAGTAAAAAATCTTCAATTGTTATGTGTTTTTAATTGAATAAAGAGGAAAATGAAATAAAATAAAAGACTATATCAGTCAGATAAAGTTATCAAAGTATTGATTGTTTTTTACAAAATATACTGAAAAATGTGATATAGATTTTTTTCAAACTGTGAGATATATTAAAACACCAGTTGAGACAATTATTTTAGGCACGACAAAATCTATAATTGAAACAGGATGATACGCCATGATTCAGTCAATTTAAATGTTAGCAATGCATTCTTTGGTAAAATAAACTTTTGATATATATTTCCGAACTTTTGCATTCCTTTTAAGGTGATTAGCGAAGACAGACTACTTAATGTTGTACAGAAAGTATTTATTATAAACTCGAAATTGTATTTATATAAATGTTGTAAACGTAGATAAGTACTTTCATAGACTGCTCAACGTATTTAGTATATTATTAAGTAACGTATATAAGGACTAGATCCCGACCTCTCGAAATCAGGCACTTCGTTCCCACACAATTTATGGGTTTAAAATTATGATTACTTTACAGTTTGACGCATTTCAGGCGAGTAAAGGAAGTATGTATATATATATTTACATACATACATATATATATATATTTATTCAAAGATAATGATACAAGCAACATGAATATTGCACAATATAACTTGTGTCAGTATTTCGAAGACATCGCCTCCTTTATATATTTCATTGATACCGCAAACTACAATTATGGCGCAAATTCAAACACGATTTCCTCAGGTCAAGGAGTAAAAGCTACAGTTTTATACACTAACAGAAAATCTTAATTATAAATACATCACTAATGTGTTGGCCACCGATAAATATCTTAGCATCTTGCATCAAAGCTCAATGCTTGTCTTAGTTCATTGATAATTTTTCAAATCATTCTCTAAACCTTGCTGCTCATTTGACATGAAAAATATAATATCATCAAGACGAGAACGCCACTTTGGATTCATAATTTAACCCTTCAACATCCTCAACAAGATACGATCTCGAATATCATGTTTGTTACTTTCACATCTTTCATACTGTACTTGGATTCATCATATCATGATACATATTCATTAGCCTACTCATAGAAAGGAGGCAAGCTATCTACTGAAGTCTGTCGAAAGATCAACGTCATTCTGCATCTTCTTTTCATCAGAGAAGATGCTCTCTATATTGAATTGAACCCTTCGACATCCTCATCAGATATTTTGTTACTTTCACATATTACATATTGTACATTGCCTTGACACAATCACATCAGATTTTAACCATGTTACTACTCATTAAATATGAGCCAAGCTAGTTGCTGAAAGGTTGTCGAAAGATTATCGTCCTTCTGTCTGCATACTGTTCAAGCGTGAGTGTCTAGCTGGTTTTAAAACTAATTCATTTTCATAAATAGGTTCATGTTCCCCATCACATTCATCTTCGGCCATCCCTTCATCCTCGAATCGTGTCAATAACATATGTCTATCTTGATGTGAAACAGAATCCGGGACCGACAATCCCTTTTTGAGCAAAGCAGCACGAAGATGCCGAATTCGTTTATTTCTAGTCCTTTCATATTGTGAAATATCGCTTGCCTCCTCCCCTGGGTCCTTAATCGAGTTGATCTCGGAGAGTGAAACATTCATATCTGCTTCAGGGGGATGAATTATATCACAGCTCTTAACTGCTCTTGTTCTACTTAAACCACGTTTTCTTCTCTCTATATCCATTAACATTTTAAATTTGATCAATTCTGGTTTTGGTTTTAATGTTGGTTTTCTGTTGAAACGTTTATTCTCTTGTGCAGTTTTGGTTGGAGAGATAATAGCCCGCATATCTGAACATGATGATGACAGAGGAGTAATGGGACATCCTGCTCCTGCCAACCTTCGCTGTTGCTGCCTCGAGAGGAAGGTCCGTCTCGTTGCGAACCGCCTCTTCCATTTCAAGACAGATTCGTTTACGTAAGAGTTCTCGTCGCTTCGTCTATCTTCCGTCTCAGTCCAAGTTCTAACCATGAATGATGACTCGCAGTTGTCTGGCCTGATTGCGTACTGACTATGGACAGACCCTTGCCTCGACAAATGGTCGAGGTGCTCGTAGGGTTGTGAGTATTCTTCTCCATCAGAGTCTGCCTCTGTCTTTATCTCTGGAATGTTCAGGTAATCATGGTCACCACTCTCGTCATCTCCCTCCTCCTCCTCTTCGCTGCTATGGGAGGTTGATCTTGGCAGTGAATCTCGAGAAATTCGAGTGACGTAAGATGACAAACCAAATAAATGTGAAACGGACAGCGGGGCTAAAAGAGGATACTCTCCGGAACTTCTCTGACTTATCGGAGGAGGAAAGTCACACCATGGAAGGACCGTCGTCGTTTGGTCAACGTCTGTGTTAAATCCTGTAAAAGTCAAGACAAATACCTTTCACCATTAGGAACATTATATCGTTCTTCCATCCGATTGTTATATACGGACATTCTAAAGCAGTTACTTCTTTTTCTCTCAACAGAGCTGTAGTTTGCACTCGCACCAAAAGATTTAATCACTTGGCAATCAAGCTTGAAAATCTTAAAAACTGACATTGTACCGTGTTATATGCATTTACGATTAGACCAACGAAAACCTATATAAGTATTATACCAAGTAAACACGTATTTTTGAATATTCATCGCAACTGTAAGATGTTGTTAGGCAAGTAAGAAGGGAACTCTCGATTCTAAAGACTGAACATTAACCATTTTAGAAAATCCTCAAATCTGATCGATTTGCTTCCTTCCTGTTTCCTTAATCAAGTTGATTTCGGAGATTGATAGGGAGCAATTTGGCCATTTTTAACCGGCGATGTTCACTGTACACGTGACTTTGACTTAATTGTTAACCAACATTGCCTTAAGTTACATTGAAAGTGGATTCCTGGGATTGATCAATGCGTTACTATTATTATTTTGGTGGGCGATTTATTGCAAAATGCTGTTGTTACCGTTGACCTCCCTGAACTTTCGAGAACAGGATGTTTTATGTTCATAGGACTTACAAAAGTTGTTAGAGAAGTCCGTGACATACAATATTTGTTAACACACATACACAAACACCCACTCAAACAAAGAATATGTTTCTTCCCATGCAACGCAAAATATCCACCTCATGTTATTGTGCCCTGTGTCCCGTGCGCCCCCCCCCCCCCCTAACGCTTAGGCACACCAACCCACCCAATTTCAGAACCAATATAAGGCTTCACTTGGGGAGCATGTGTGGTAATATTTCTTGCACAAATTGTCAATCGAGTAGAATATCTCATCATCAGTACAAGAATGCATAGGGATGTGATAAAGCAGGCTATTCTCATATCAGTATACACATGTGAATACACACTTGCATTGACAAAGTTTAACAAGAACAGCTATATACATTTGCATTCGTATAATTAACATAACTATTCTGTTGTCTTTACAGTACAAATCATCGTATGTCGATCCGGATCGTTCGCCTCACAGTATTCAGGCGTTTATATAAACTAAGTCAACAGAACCTAAACAGTAAGTTTCATTTGTTGACAGTGTGCTAAAGGTTACTGACTGGAGTAGCTAATTAAATAATGATTAATTAGTCAAGTGGCTACTTCTAATATCTTTCATTCCCATTTTCGTATTTATACAAGATTCACCTGGTAGCCTTTTTCAACAAAGCTCTTGAAAATTTGATCATGCTTATAATGAATGTATGAGGGAGCTGTTCGGTAGTGAATAGATATGGCACATAAACTGAAATATGAGATATGGTTCATCGTGAAGTACATCGGGGCAATGGAGACTTTAGAAAAGGAATTGTGAGGGTCGGTAGACCCTGTGGATGAATAAAACAATCGTTGATGTGTTATTAAGTAATCCAAGTGAAGTTTAAAACCTTACCCGAATCATCGGCTCCTTCGTCATAACGTTCTGATTTCCTATCGAGAGGAAAAGACCAAAAAAAAGAAAAGAAAAGATGTAGTGATTTATAGTTACTTTAAGTCAATAACAATGCCGTCAGTACTTTATTGCGTTGCAATATTGAAATCTTAGAATTTTGAAATATTGAAATATTGAATCTTATTATTGAAATATTGAAATCTTAGAATTGAAATCTTAGAATTTACCTGCGATAACGCTCGAGAAGTGGTTGGACGAATCCGTTTCTTTTCAGATAGAAACCAGCAATGACACTCCCAACAGAAACCCAAGTAAACACAGATACAACCAAAAGAGCAACCATGTAACCTGTAGAGGACAAGAGGATGGTTGATGACTTAATGACATTCTGATTACAGTATGACAAATAAGCTTTCTACATTGACATGCTAGATGAATAATTTACTTTCAACTTATTCTGTCTAGTTCCTTTGCGGTTGATGTTACAAATATCATACGGAACAGGAATATATAGCTAGTTTGATATTTTAAAACATGTATTGTAGTACGTTTCATTTTGCTACAATATTTCACATAAGCATAAACATATGAATATTACTAAGGTGAATAAACGCATTTCTGTGCTTACTTAATATTATGATTTAAATTATTATATGTAATATTTCCCAGGTACACGAGACTGGTGAAAGGCCTCCTAATCCGTTTTGGGGTCCTGTGACAATTTCGTAGACAACACACTTTCGTATACAATCTTTAAGACAAACTCTAAATTCTTCAAGGCTTTGTCGGTAGCATTTTGTTCACATAAGGCCTATACCCAATAGATCTATCCACTTTTACCTCTGCTTATTTTCAGGCAAATTCAAAGAAAAGAACAAACATTTTCAAATAGTTGGTCCTGCATGAGCATATGAATCCCGGCATATTTTCAAATTTACTGAACTCAATATTAGAGTAAACCGAAGCAGGAATGCGGACTCTATAGTTTACCTGGACATTCGCATTTGTTAGATTCACCGTTACAAACGCAGCCAAGAGCTCCCCTCAGCCCGCAACCAGAGATGCAAAATCCCGCCGTTTTATTACTAGCTCGGTTTGTCATAGTAGTGGAGGACTCTTCATCATCGTCGTTGGGCTTCAAAGGAACAAAAAGTAAAAAGTAATAATGCAGTAAACAGTAATTATACATCCATTGTCTCATTGATTGAATGCTTAAAAGTAAAGTAAAGTAAAGTAAAATTTATTGATATTCATCATAAAATGACAATATAATAAAATGGACTACAGCATCTCAAAAATAGGTTAAAAAAAGTTATCTATGTATCATACAATTCAAAGTCTTAATACTTCTAGGTAAAATTGATCGCCTAAACCGTTCTGTCCGCATACGTGGGATCGTGTAAAATCTACGTGGTTTCATGTAAAAATCAAAGAGAGGGTGATCAGAATCCTCGACTATAGAAGAAGCACACTGACGTATTATACGATCAATAAAATCATCGGTGATGGTAGAATACAACTTGATGGATTTATTCAAGTAGTCTAATTGTCCATTAGAACAGGATGATAACCAAACTGGGCCACAGTACACAAGGAAAGACAACACCATTGTCTGAAAAAGCCAAAGCTGCTTATCAAAATCTAAGCCAAAACCGGCGAGCCTACGAATACAATATAATCTCTGTTTAGCTTTTGATGCCATATTGTTCACGTGGGTATTCCAAGTAAGCGAGCTGCTGAAGGTTAATCCAAGATATTTAAAATCTTAGTTGGTTGGTTGGTCCACCCATCCATCATCCCTCATTATTACCCAATCCTATGCGAGATTTATGTGGCGTAATACAAGGTATATAGTCACTAATAAACTGTAAACAAATATCGTGCAGCGGTGTACATTTTAAAACAAGTCACTCGAGACAGATATCCTGGGGATATACAAAAACTAAGGAACTTGATCCACTCTGATCAACCTCCTAACATTGATACATTAAACTAATGTGATTATGAAGACGTTACCTCAAATAAAGTACCATGTGTGAACCGAAATATAGACACGATACACATGATCCTGGTTATTGGTTATTGATCGTGTATTGCAATTTATGTCTACTCACACAACTGTGTTCAATTCTGGTGTAAAACTTTTAATAAGTACGTCCTTTATGCTACGTAAAAATGCAATGTACTTATGTTTAACTGCAGAGTTTATATACGTGGTTTAACAGAAATATCGTGAATAGAAATGCAAGGCCAGTGAAAGTACATTTTGAAAGATTGATAAAGGAATTTAAAATCTGCTAAAGAAAACATGTGAAACGATCAGTTTCTATTTATGTAATAACAGTCTTTGCATATCATTGCAGTAGTAGTATAGACGTAACATGTAATCATACATGATCATCAGTTCACTAAGTGGAACGAACACACGTTCTGTGTCAGCACAGCACATCTAAATACAGTATACTATACATTAAATCAAATACGTCAATTATTATACGTAATCATTACGTAAGATATATCTCGCGTGGACAGTACTAACAGTAATAGAGAAAGAAAAGTCGAGTCAATGCGTATGTGGTGGGTGAGAGAAAACTTTCCCTTGTTATTAGCTGAACTAGAGTAACGTCCTTATTTCTTATCGCATTCACCTTTTTAAGCTGTCAATTATGCATCTTTTAATTGTCCTTAATCATGATTATACAATCTCTCTGTTACCTCTCCATCGTAGTCACAAGCTCCGGTTACGGGGTCGCAATCTCCGTCTTGGCATGAGCAAGTCTGTCTGCATCCCCATCCGTAGTATCCTTTCTTACAGTAGTCTTTACAGTGGGTACCCCGCCTTCCTCTGGGACACGCGCAGTTGTGGCCACCGAAGGGTGAGCATACTCTTCCCCATGGACACGCTGCACTGTTGCATTCTTGCTTAGAAGCTTGAAACACTGAAGTAAAGAGAGGGCAGAGTGGATAGTGTAAATGTGAGTAATTGGTTGAATATAAGAAGATGAAACGACAAAGAAATATGACAAAGATGTGTTCTTCCTCTTCTTCTATTTGAGGGAAAGAGAGAGAGAGAGTCTTCCTCTGGGGCATGCGCAGTTGTGGCCACCGAAGGGTGAGCATACTCTTCCCCATGGACACGCTGCACTGTTGCATTCTTGCTTAGAAGCTTGAAATACTGAAGTAAAGAGACGGCAGATTGGATAGAGTAAATGTGAGTAATTGCATGGGTGAATTTAAGAAGATGGAACGACAAAGTAATATGACAAAGATGTTTCGTGTTCTTCCTCTTCTTATATTTGATGTCAATCGATTCTCTTTGAGGGAAAGAGAGAGAGCCTTATGGTACCCATTTGACTTGCAAACCCAAACTTTTCAGCAGAGATTCGCACAACTGATAAATGATCATATTTTGCTCGACTTTCCCTGATAAAACATTACCCTCTCATTCGAAACGGCAATACTTACAGAATAGACGAACAAATACGCGGCGCTATTCATAAATAAAGTGAAAAGATACGCAATCACCCTGAATGCACTCTGAGGGTGCAGTACAGTACAACAGGGTGAAGCCTGTGCATTAATAGAGCAAAGGTGCTTACAGCAGTGATGGCGATGTTTTATAAAGATGTAAACATTATGAATTTCATATGCAGCCAACCTTGTAGACGAATCAATTGTAAAGAACCTAATGGAGAAGATGCATAACTTTGGTCTCTACCCTGTAGATAAACAATAGTTTAATATTGGTGGATAAATACATTTGATTGGGTGGTTTGCACGTTGACGTCAGACAAAGGTTGTTGACGACAGTACCATGTTCTGTCGTACAGTACAAAGAAACAATTTGCTCATCCTTTATAGGGATATTGTTCTTCTATTGTATAGGGAGGAGGGACATTAGTAGCAATATCACTTAAAGGTTTGTAACAGGTTTGATAGAACAAAAGTTAAATTGAGTAAAAAAGGGGGGGGGCTGGGGGGGAGGGGACTTTAATCAGCAGGGTATACAAGCGATGTAAGCATGTATATAAACTCCGACATGTTACCGGGAAAATCCCTGAAATATTAATTTAATTTTGACTTTCCATGTGGGTTCAAGGAGCTATTGATAATATTCCAGGTCACCTCGGGTATCCCACTTACTACTTCACTCGTCGTGTATTACTATGAGTTAACCCAGACAGGATATGAGCCTGGCTTCTAGATGTCGCTGAGTAATACGACTAATTTAAACTGGTTAGTGACACAAACCTTCCTACACATCTTATTCGTTCGATTCAGGGTAAGTCATAACCTGAATATCGGTATGTGGTCACTGGTTACCATCAATCACTTAATTGAACAAGACGGTGGTGAAACGAGCGACCCTGCAGCAATGCACCCATATTACACAGGGTCAATCTCGTAACCCACCCCCTCCCCCCACCCGTTCCTGTCACCGTCCCTTTTAATGTCACTATAGACATGACATTCCCGATGGTGCATTATATTCTGTTTCAAATTGGAATACAAATGAGCTTAGGTAATGAGAAACTGATCAAAGGGCATTCGATCAAACAGCAAAATTGTTCTTAAAGGTAGTCAGTATTGTCCACAAATTATAGCACGTTATAATTGCTAGAAGTTTTCAAAAAGTATTTTCCTTGAGGTCTTTACTCTCCAAATCGTTCTCAGACATTTTTAAGGAACACACAAGATGACTGAATGTCCCAGTGAGGAAAATTTCCTCAACGGTTGTAATGAAAACATTTCAAGAATTTTGACCAAAGGTGACCATATTTGAATATCTAGCATATTTGGGGCCAATACAGAATCCTTTAACAAAAGAAGGCCTTATAATAAATCTTTTTAACACTCGCTTTCGGTCCTCTACAGCGAAATCACACATGTATAATGACGTTTTGAATTGATAAATCATTTTTGTCATATTTTATCATGCGTTTAATGAATGTTATTATAGTCAACCGCGTAATACTCAAGGTAAAGACATATTTTTTTCTCATATTTACACATAATTTCACTTGAGCTATGATGTCACTATGATGCAAATTAGATAAATAAGTAACTTTTCATGTTTATAAATGATCCATATTCACCTTTCACACATTTACCATCCAGCAACAGCCAGCCTGTACAACAGATCAGTTTTTCTTCATCTCTGGAGGAAAAAAAAAATGATGAAACCAAAATATGTTAAAGAGTTTTAAATGATGGTATTTAACTTCAAAACGACGATTCAATGAGAGTAAACTTTCGCTGATATTGTGATAATGTAAGAAATCTGTGTTGTAATATTTCGTTCTCCTATATTGTATCATAAGAACAGGATTAAATAGAAATATCACTTTGAAATATCACGCATGCCGACCACTTTCATCAATTTGTTCGAAATTCATTTCAGAGTCACCTCGACAATGTACGTCCCATCAGATATCTTGGGCAAAAAGTGTCTAATAAATGACAGGGATTTGTTACTTCTATGGGAGTGGCCGATCAATGTCACATAGGACATCACTCACACGTGGGATTACGGAATACCTCAGACAGTGTGGCAGACGACGTATTACACAACAAGGTATATGAACCGGGCAAAGGTAATGATAGCTATAAACTAGATCAGTCAAAACGATATCAACCGTCTGGGTGATGATGTAGGCAAATGTAAAATGTTTTCATCAGATGCAGACAGCGTACAATTGTTGGTATAAATATCGGTGTTGCTATGCAAAATTATGACGTCACCTGAGTATCCTCCAATCAGCCAACGCAAATATCGGATGCATGAATTAATTTAGGAAGGTTAAGGTCGATAACCAAGAAAGTATTGACATCTTTTCTGCTAAAATTAAGAATCGCTTGCATGACTTGCTTATTTTAAGCTTACTGGGTGCACCTCAGTTTATAAATAGGCAGACCTTTGGCTAATTTGTTGGTTCACCATTTGACGGTCAAGCAGGGACACGACTACGTATACTTCTGGAGGAGGGGATTAATAACCCTCTGCAACAAAATAAAATCAAGTGGAACACCCGCTTCCGCTACAGAGTATTCAAAACGACAACCATTTTTGAAAATAATCAAGTTTTCGGAGATCCAATTTTTACACATCTCTAATTACACAACAAGCATTTTATAATATTCATCACGTAGGGGAGAGGGCGGGTGGGGGAGGTGGTGCTCTCTACGTTAAAGGTATACTGTCTGATGCTAGTAACATGGTAGATTATGGTAGAGTATGCATGTTGAGGCAAAAGTTAAGTATTTTGCTCATCAATTCCAAACCAGGTAGGCTATACTTTTGTGAATTTTGCAGCTGACTTTCCTTTAAATTCGCTGACTTGCGAAAGATTTTCGTTGTTTATGTTTGAAATAGGTGCCTTCTTAGGTGTATAACATCTACAACAATTAAATGATGCATTCACATATCTCAAAGTCATATTTCAATAATAGTGTATCCTACGACGCCACTCCTCAAAATACCGTCATTTGTAGTTCAATCATCTGGTAACGATGCATGAAAATTGGAAGGTCTGGTTCAAACATGAAGTGGTGATACCACATATCAGACGAATGTCGTATTTGTGTGCAGGCACTACTTATTCTTAATAAAATAAATGGTTAATATAAATTGAATACTTGGTATTCCATAATCTCTAACAACACGAAGTTCACAAGTCCAAAGAGCTGTAGTTGGCCAGTAAGCTATATACCGTTTATCTTTGTAATAATTAGGCCTACACACAGAGGCATATGCAAGTTAAAAATAGCGTTAATCATAAAGATAAATGCTATTCAAACCATGCATGCCGCTATATATATATAAACGCGTGAATTGACTAATTAACGGTGATTGTTAAGCCCCCAGAGGAAATGACTATTTCCTACACGTGACAAATATCATGTTTAATATCACTTTGGTCGATGCATATGATTAAGCCTATGTATAGAAGCAAGCGAGAAATAAGAAACAATTTTGTGTGTGAGTAATTTTAATTTGTGTCTTATATATCTTACATTTGCTACTTTACTTTTCAACATAAAGAATTGATCCTTTCCTATTTTATACATGCCAATATCATTGGAACATGATGTTGCTCGCTATCTTTCAATTACCTTTTCAAACAGATATGTTGATATTAAACTGGTCAGGATGAAGGGTCCCCCAAGACCACCCCAAAATGGAATATCCGGCGCCTCGAGGGAATAACATGCACAAGTGCTACTGAACTTCACATTCTACGGCAGCTTGTTAACTCCAGAATCAAGCAAGCGGACGCTTGGCTATGGACGTAGAGTACTGTAACTTTTACAATTATATGAAAAATTAACCTTCTTAACGCATACTAGAATCCTTAGATAATCGATTTCACAAAATTTCTAACTTACTTACTTTATAAATTTAATTTATGTATCCCCCAAATTTCTTCATTTGAAAAAAAAAATGAACTTGTAATCATCAACTTATCTCAAAGAAAATATTCTCTCTATTTTGTGTGTGTGTGTTTGTGATATCTATGTATGTGAGGTGTGAACCTGCTTTAAATGTTCGACCAAATAGGTCTACTACTGACCTCGAATTATAGCCTACAGTTGAAACATAGACGAGCAATAATGATTGAATTCAGACGAGGATCCATGGGTTGAAGTGTACACCCCACACACCCCATTTGGCACCACACTGACAAACAATTGAAAGCAGTTATTAGCAGATCATTGCGTGTAGACCCAATTAATTATAGAAATACCTAATTGATAGCTTAAATATGTATGAGAATGCATCATTTCACGTCTATTTTGTTTTGGAGGTGGGGTGAGGGTGAGGGGCTTGCCTGATGCTTAGAAGCATAATATGGAACATAAACAAGATGATGTAACCTCAAACAATCATAACCTTATTTAAGTCTAAATAAGAGTAAACATGTTCGAAGTAGGCTTTGGTATGAGAGATTTTCTTTCTCTGTAGGTTTTGAATACTTCAAATAATGATATAACATGCAAATTAGATATGAATTAATTTTAAGAACTCGCCTTATGTCTCTACAATTAGGCAACCGCATGTTATCTCGACTCAATGCAGTATGATGTTAATTCGCAAACAATATCATGTCAAATATATATTGATTTCAATGAAAATACGTATGGCTGATAGTATTAATATTAATAGTGTCATTTTCAGGAGTTAGTCAAAGCATGCATGTATACATATATTGGAGAACACCATGATTCATCGTCGAGGTTCAGCTAGGAAGAAACATGCGTTCTTCTACCCGAGTCTTAAATGAACCATTGACAATATATAATATGGAATATGCAGAGCTGAGCTTACCCATTTGGACCGAATAGAACACTGGGAGATTCATTGCAATTATTATTATTGCCATTCTTAAGATTCATAGCATTTGGTAATTCTGAAGCATTAATCCTCATCCATGATAACAAGATGAAAACGACCAGGATACAGCCGGGAGGCAGGCGCGTTGGATCCGAGACAAATCTCATTATGGCATAAGTACAAGAGTAGAATTAATTCACAACGAGCAGATGAAAAGCTGGTCAAAGTTGGTCAAAGAGACGGATTAAACCATTTATCTGAGCGGATCGAGTAGTTCTGCATCTTTGACAATCTACAGAGACTCAAAACACTAATCGATTCCAACCATTTCCCTTCATAAGTTCTTCCAATTTTGTAATATCATTATTTTTTCTCTCCAGACCTGGGAACAGTCTTACGGAAATCAAGATTTTTAATAATTCTTCGTCACAGTGCAATGAACAAACATCCAGTTATATCCGACAGTATCGTCAGAATATTACAATCTGACCGAAGAAACAAAATTCCACTTGTTGTAGTCACTGACCAAGTATTAGTCAATGACAAGCAGTTATACCATGAACTTGTAGTCAATGCCTTCATTCCTATTACAGGATATATCTATCGACATACGGTGACTTCGCACGACAGCCGACTTCAGTACTACCTCTAGATTTTTCCCCCCTTGCTAAAATTATAGACACCCATGACTTATATGCAAAACGTCCGGTTAGCTTGTTGCTTGTAATTATGAATTTCCGTTTCTTCCCCAACGTTGATCTGAACGTTAAAAATGGACAGAGTCATACACAAGAATATATTGTAGAATTAAAATTCCCTACTGCGGTCACAGTTTAAAGGAACATAATATGCCTTGGGTTGATCGTACTTTCAATCTGTTGCCCATTATGTAAATGTTGCTAGCTTTAAGCTACCATCTTGTTTCGTTTCTCCGGAGATTATTTTCCTGCTCTTGTAGGCCGATGTAAAGTGTAAATGACATTGTCATTTTTAAAAATTTAATTACCGAACATTTAATAAGGTGCCATATGTGTTCATTTTGGGTACATTATAGTTATAGTATACCTACCAGTTTCAGTTATATCATTAATTATTATATGGAAGGGAGCATGAAACATCTTTTTTTTTATGACCTAATGATACACTTGCATCACAACAGTATTGCTCTAAGCCTTGACCGTAGTCAACTACATATGGATTGGGTTAATCAAAGTAATCCCGACCCGAGGCTGTCAGATCAAATCGTGCAATAGAAAATATTAAGTGTGAGATTTGTGAACAAAACCCGCTGAAACATCAAATAGGAATAACCACGCTATATTGAGCGTACCTATACCATACGCTTACCGTGCTCAGTTCAGGATTGGGTACAAAGGGTTTTAGTTTACTACCGTAAACATTCAATCAACATGATCAGGTGTGGCTATAGGAAGTTTTATGCCACATACAAGTAGTATACCATTGGAATGCTCTGTCCAGGTCTAGCTACATGGAATTTTAATATGCCTACCCTATATATAGGGCTAGGCTTACCCGCATTATAGCATGGTTCTGATCAGAGCCAGATATATGGTTCTGGTTGTGACTGAGGGAGTTTAAATTACTATAAAACCCATTTGTTCCCATCTGTTGTGGCTAGCTTTATGGAACTGTAGTTGTCATACCATATCGTTGTTTTTTTTCTGATTGGAACATTTATTTAGGGTAATTGTCGCTTTCTCAGCGTGCATGGTGTTTCATTATAAACTTACACATGACACATAGACCGGTTTAAATGTATGAAAACAACCGATCGTCTTAAATAATAGACCTACTTAGCTTTTCTCTCGTAGCTGCAGCCCTAACGGTTTATATACCAATGTACGTCTGTAGTTGACTGCTAAATGAAATTGCTGTCAAATTTCAGCATGTTTGGCTCATAAACAATCCTAATAGTCTTACGCATCGCGAAAGTGTTGTAATATTCTGTGAATGCATCTGGCAACAACACAGTGAGGGATGTCATCATGGCAATTGAACTGACAATGTTGATTTTGCTTTATACTCGTTAGGATACGGTCACTGACACCATTACCAACCAGACTTAATTTGCCAGTTAAATTGTGATTCCATACCATATTGTTTCCTCATATTTGGATAATGTAGAGCAAGTGAGATAAATTTGTCCAGGAATTAGCTGAGAACCAGAGATATCAGAGGTTTCCATCTCTTATTTGTAGCACTCACTTTGTGGGCATCAACCAATAGTAATTTACTGGTAAGGATTTAGCAGTAGCCAAAATGTTTCAATATCCAGATTCCATAAAGAACAGTCGTTCTAGCTGAACTATAGACACATAGATGTACATTATGAGCAAATGGATATTTTCTTCACCAATTTTTAGCCAGCAAATCAGCTCTGCCACTAACCATCTCTTTAATAACTGTTAACGTATGAGACACGTATACACTGTAAAATATTTTCACGAGTTAATGCCAAAGCCATCTAGTATAAATTACAGAGTAATGGGGCAATTGCAGACTAGAATTGTGATACCCTGTTAACCCAGTGAAGCTCAGAGTGTGGAAACTGATAAGGGCCTATTGGGTGTGTTTAAAGCACCCAAACAAAAGAGTATCAACTCTTTGAAGCAAATTTCATCGCCTGGATAACAATTTATGAATTGCTGAAGTTCTGGTTTATTATTGGATCCGTTCACAAAATTAAACTGAATGGTCAGACTATGTTGACCAAAGAAATCATGGGAGAACTTACAGGCTACTTGTAGCTTTCGTTTTGGGGTTACAATGTTTACAAGGATTACTTACTTTGGCATCTACCAATTCCGATAGGGCTCTTGCACTCACTAAGCTGGATCAAACATACTGAGTAGGCCTATGGTAGTTCGACAAAGATGTATTCTTTTAGTTATCATGTTTAGTTTCTTACAGAGTGGAGACGAAATGGGGGTGGGGGAGGGAGGGGTGGGTGTACCATCCCGCACCTCCTGATTCCGTATTAAAGTAAAATCTTATACTGTAAATCATTTCATAATTGCCCAACAAATAACCCATGTAATTTATTATGGTGGAATAAAATAACAGATGTTTCTCATTGCCTTGACTTTTTTTTAGTACTTCGATCAGATTATGCCCGTCGTTGTTAGATGTGTTATTTCAGAGATAGGGTAACAGATTTGGAAATCATGGAGTGACCCAAATTTCCTGATAAAAGCAAAATACGCTTGGCCGTTCGGTGTTACCAAACAACACTTATTTACCCAAGCAAAGAAACGTGCACAAGGTAATAACAATTAACCAGCTGGTACCTTCCACTTTTCGAAAGTGGAGATTCGGGGAGAAGAATGGATAGAAGCCAAAACCACTACAGAAGAAGCAGTGCATAACAAAACGGCTTTAAAAGTAAGGTCTGCACTAAGACAACATTCTTCCATCATGTCCTTTCATTGCTAAAATTTTGTTTACCACTAATTTGAAGTTTCAAATAAATGTTAGAAAAGGGGTCCCCCTACCTGAAACCACTCCCGTCATCATTACACATTGGGTAAGGAGGTCAATGTCTTTCCATACTGTTGTAACTAACAATAATGTAAGAAGAGTTTGCGATTGACATAGCTGCATTTATTGAACAAGTTATCTTCAGATAAAAACTGTTTTTTTTTCTTTCTTGGCACTTATATTTATGCAGATGCTGCCAAATCATATTTAAGTAGCAGGAACAATTGGCTTTGTAGACAATTGCAGTATCCCATCCTCTGAATATATAAACACTTGAATCATTACGCAGAAAGATAAATGACCAAACATAATTAAGATAATTTATACATTTTCACACTAAACAAATTAAATATTGATATGGATCAAATCATTTCGCTACTGCAAATCCATTCAAGAAAATTACTCAAACCGACATTTTGCGTCGCTGGATAGTCATAGCAAGGATTTCCCTAGACAATCTAGCAACAATCTTCATCTATGCTTGATGCAAGTAGATCTGAAATAGTTTTGTGGGTTTATATTCCCCAAATTTGTCAGAATATTAGGATCAAATAATACTCAAAATCATCTTCTAACATGGCATGTGAATATTCATCTCTCTATTTCAAAAATTAGTTAAAAGTTTGCTTAATATATCTACCTTACCAACTTGAAGGGATGACACTTGAGGTTAAATATTCTTAGCATAATCTGAACAGAAAGGACACATCATTCTGGAAACTGCTTGCAAGGTGGACAGGAATAGATACACCTCAAGTATAGAGTTATGCCTTAACATTAAAATCCCTGGTTATTGGATTTGCAACCTGCCAGCCTATGTTGTCCTCTTCGTATTGATAACTACCACCCTATAACAATATTATCACAATGTGACTTTTTTGCAAGGATTGAGGAACGCAACATAACGTTGTGCAAAACACTTCTCTAGTATGCTGCCTATTACATGATTTAGGACGAGACATACAAATCTGCGATGGTAAAACTCATAATAAACCTGCATGTTCAAGAGTGGCACATAGAAACAGTTTTGAGAAATTTTGACCATCTTCAATTTATTATGATAAACTTGACGCTGTTCAAACTGTATGAGTAGAACAGAAATATGACTTTAATGACACATCCTCTGAGAAATGGATCACTAAAGGGCTACGTTTCATGTATTGGTATCATTCCTTATTTGTAACTTATGAAATAATATGCATTTGAAAGGCATGCACAGAACTACTGAAAAACAGAGCTTTACTAATACACAATTTCCCCTTTTGTGTATTTGTAAGTGCTCCCTCTACACCTCCTTAGTTTCAAAGGTGTGGGATCATCAGTACTTGGTTCCCATTGAATAAGGAAAGGTCTTATCGAAACTCAGGGGACTTCACACAAACAGTTACAAACATTTCATTAAATGCATCTTAGGTGTTTATACATACTAAAAACTAGTGACAAAATAAGAAAACAAATTGCACTTGCACTACAGGTTTACATAGAAAAGTTAATGTTGCAACTAGAACTATGTTGCATTAAACCATAAAAGAATTTGTTAAAGCAATAAAATGTACTCCAGCAACTTCTGGAAGTTAGTCTTTCAGAAAATGTTCGATAAATACATTCTCATAAGACTGTGTATCACTAAACTGTATCTAAACCTTTTCCATCCCAATGGTCCCTTCCAAATAGATGCCACCAACCCCCACCCCCTCTTCTGTACAGAGCACATACTATGATGCTGGTGATCCCTTAGCTTCAGCAGACTTGATAAGAGGCTTTCCCAGCAGAGAAGCAACCCCAGGTCCAGGTGGTCGAATCATCTGCTGGCCACCGAACATCTGGAGACCAGGTCTTGCTAGCATAGACTGGGGGAGAACTCTAGGCATCAACTGTGGAGTCATAAGCCGCATTCCTCCAGGAAGGGTGGACATACCTGGGAATCTAGACATCCCTGGCAGTGCTGACATTCCTGGTATTGCACTCATCCCTGCTGCTGCTGCTGCTGCTGCTGCATGATGAGAGGAAAGACCTTGCATAGTTGCTAGACCCTGCATTCCTGAAAGTGCAGACATCCCTGGAACTGCAGACATCCCTGGAACTGCAGACATTCCATGAACTGCAGACATTCCCGGAACTCCAGACATCCCCGGAACTGCAGACATCCCCTGAACTGCAGACATTCCTGGAACTGCAGACATCCCTGGAACTCCAGACATTCCTGGAACTGCAGACATTCCAGACATCCCTGGAACACCAGCCATTGCACCTGGCATCATTTGCATGTTTGCAATCCTCTGAACCATCGAAGGTCCAGGGGTACCTCCCATCGGAAGGGCCTGTCTGACTAATGGTAGGCTTTGACCAAAGGCAGCTGCTGTTGGTAGTCTTGGGGTACCCTGAACTAAAGCGATGCTACCATTTGGTAATCTAATCAGCCTTGGTGATGAAGTTATGCCAGTTGGAACTGGAGACGGGGTGACTGACGGTCTTGGAGCAGCTGCTTGTACCAACATACCATTTGGGAGGCGGAAAACAGTTGTACTAACTGGACTAGATTGTGCTAAGGCCATCGAACTTGGTAATTGGCCAGAAATAAGTTGTGAACTTCCTGGCATAGCAAATAAACCATGATTTCCATCAACTGGAGAAGTCAATCTGAGGATATGACTACCAGAAGGAGACGATGCTGGATCAGGAGAAGGTGAATGAGCAGTAGATGTCTTCACATCTAACCCAGAAGGCATCTGAAGAAGTCCTAACTGAGAGTGGCCAAAATGACTGGAAACAGGAAGACGGAGAAGGTGTGCAGGTGCTGGACTTCCAGCTCTTAATCCTGGAGGCACTTGAACAACAGCTTGACCTGGGACCATACCTTGAAGACGAACACCAAGCTGCTCAGCTAATGATGTCTGCGGGGTGACCATAACTTGAGACTGTTCAGACAGCTGACTTTGCATACTTGGATGAATTGGACCTATGAAACCTTGTGGCCTAGGGCCATCTTGGTGTACTTCAGATTGCATGCCTGCTGCTGCAGACATGTATTGCAAGAGTTGATGCTCCTGAGATAATCCTTGTTCTTGAACATACTGAGAAGTATCCATCTCTGTCTCTTCCTCAGAAGTGCTAGGGACAATGCCTTGAGCCTGAAGCATCTGCTGTTGTACATGACGGCGTGCTTTTTCCTGCAAATCTCGATACTTTTCAAGTTCAGCTGGGTCCATTGTCATCATACTATCTTTGTCTAGGTTACCATCTTCCGCCTCATTTTGATTAGTTCCATTATCTGCAGAATTTTCTGTCTTGTTCTTTTTACTTCCATTATTAGCTTTAGGCTTGTCAAGTTCTACAACAGTCTTACCAGTAATATGTGTTTTTCCAGTATTACTCTGGGTCAAAACAACTCCTTTCCCTTGGCCCATAGGTTCCTGAGTGGCATCCTTGCAGTTCTGCAATGTCTGAATGAGATCGCTGATTTTTTCCTTGGGCTTTGGAACAACAGGAACCGAAGGCTTTGTTACCTTCAGGCTAGGATCAGTTGCCTTTGATTCTTTCAATGCTTTTCTGACCCATTCCTTCATTTTGTTGCCAGGGCCAGAGGCATCAGATTTTGCACCGGTACCAGCCTTCACTACATTTGGTTTAGCCTTGGACCTGAGATAGGACCGTGATCTTGATGGAGACCTAGTTCTGCTCCTGGTTCTGGATCTGTATCTATCCTTAGACCAAGACCTACTTCTGCTCCTGGTGTAGCTTCTTCTAGAGTAACTCCGACTTCTACTCCTTGTGTAACTCCTTGTCCTTGACCTGGAGTAACGTGGAGACCTGGAATAGCTCCTACTACGATGAGAACTATGATGATAGTGATCAGACCAGCTGCGACTTCTCCTTCTCTTGCTGTACCTTGATCTGCTGTCTCTGTCTGAAGAATGGCTGTTTGACCTACTGCGTCCACTTCTGTGTCTGCTTCTTCCTCTTTCATAGTCAGAGTAATCTGAATTGTCTTTGTATTTCCTACTGGAGCTGTGTCTTTCATCATCTGAGGTATCATCCTCTCTTCGATTACTAGAATGTTTCCTTTTCCTGCTTGAGTCTTCTTTCCTGGTTTGTGATGACTCTTCCTCTTTTTCTTCCCCCTTGTCAACTTTGCCTGCAGCAGCATCTCGCGGACTCTTTTCTTTGTCTTTGCCTCGATCTTTCTTCTTTTTCTTTCGGCTCTTCTTCCTCTTCTTCTTTTTGGACCTCTTTTTCTTATGCTTCTTACCTGATGTTCCCTTAACCTCACTCTCCCCTTGAGCTTTCTTGGTCTTAAATTCATATTTTAAAGGATTGACACTGAATGTAAGTTTTGGTTCTTCTGTTGTTGTCTGAATCATAAATTGAGGCCACGGCAATGTTGTCTGTAAATCTTGCTTCAATACAGCAACAAAACCTTCCTCCACAGTTTTGAGCTCAGCTGGCTCCCCTAGGGTCTGTTCCTTGCACATATGCTCTAACAATTCTGCATTGAACTTTTCCAACTCAGCAAGATACTCAGCTTCATCCTGAACATCATTATCATCATCATTTTTAACATCACCTTCTTTACTTTCTTCACTCTTATCAAGTTCTAGTCCTTCTTTTTCTTTTGATGCTGTTCCAGTTTTGTCAGTTTCACTGTCTTTGATGTTGCTGCTATCTCCCTGAGAAGTGTTTTCAAGTTTTAAGCATATATTATTACTTATTTTAAGTAAACTGTCATTTAATTTGGCAGGATGGAACAAATCAGATTTCACAAAATTTGTTTTAGGAACCTTTGACCTAATCTCATGTAACCGTTCTGCAAAATTGAGAACAGATTCTACCTTTGGTTTCTTTTCACCATCTTGAGGTACTACATTCTCTTTTTCTTTTAACACTAGCTTGTTGCTCTGATCATTGGTACTATCTGTGTTTGTTTGACTGTCCTCTTTCTTAATGACTTTATCGTCTTTGTCCTTAGTTGGAAAATTTCTTTTTAGCAAGATCCTTTTTCTTGATTTCTCAGAAATATTTACAGGTAAAGTTTGTTGCTTAGTAGTTTGAGTATCTTCCCTGTCAGGTGTCACAATAGGTGACCTTTGGCCTTGTGCAAAAGCAAGTAACCTTTTTCTAGCTAGTCTCGTCTTTTCCCTCTCCTTCTTCTCAGTAGGAGATTCATCTGGATCAATCTTCTCACCACTGATCAGTTGATTAGCTAGAATTTCTTCAGCGGATGGACGAGGTGTATAGTCATCTGGTGGTGGAACACATTTCCAGAGTGGTTTCATCAGCTTCTTCTTCCCTTGTTTCTTACCAGGGGTTTTACCTTTTGGTGTTATAGCAGGTATCTTCTCACTAGAAGGCAAGGAAAATAAAATCATCATGAAGGTCATCTTTCTCCAAAACAACAGCAGGTAAGGTGTTGTTGAGTGTATTTATATCAAACTTGTTTGTTCAATTGCTCTCTCACATATTTATTCAACAAGACCAGTATTTTTACTAGGATTTAAAGTTGCTTCCCACAGGACACATCTTAAAGTGTTTGCATCCGCTCAGAAAACTTGCGTCCTTGCACTCCTCCATGACAACATGCACGTTAAAATACCTCTACAGGAACACAAAATACTTAGCTATAATGAACCCTGAAATCACATTGGCTGGTGCACAACAAAAGCCTATAGTGATAGGCCTATAATACATACGGCAAAAAATCAAATGATGAAAACTGTAAATAATATACAACAACAAAATTACTGTCAAATTCTAAAGCAAGAAATTTTGCCGTAGACTAGTTACCACATATGCTAGTCTAGATATAAGGCAATGCATGCTACTGTATTAGTATACACCTCCCTTACATAACCTCTGTCAAACTGTTGTAGGCTATGTATACGCTTTGAATGTTGGAAATCAATGTATAGTAAAACAGAGCCTAGAGAGAAATGCAAGAATAAAAATACTGCACTTTTACCTGATTTTATTGAGCCCTTAAAGTGTATAGAAAATATTACTTATAGATCACAAAGACACAAGAACATGCCCTTAAACGGCCTAGTACTTGTTCACAACTTTTATGAACTCCTGTAGTAAGTTACCATTAACAATTACCAACTGATGGAATTTTACTGGTAACTTTTATTCAAGGCTGAACAAAGTTTTCTTTTTCCCCAACCACATTTGGCAAGTTGGCCCAACCCGTCCAGTTCTTCCCCTTCCCACTGTAGTAAGTAAATAACTCTTTATGCACTGTCGATTAAAAAACTTAGCTTCAATGGCTACTTTTGACGATGTATGAACATTGCACTAAAAAAAAATAATAACTGGTCAAACGTGAAAAGCAAACAAGTTTACAACAAGAAATTACAAAAACAAAGATACTGTGAGATGAAAAAGATGAAAAGATTAAATTCATAGATTGTCTCAACTTATGACATTTGCAATCAAAACAGTGATGCTTTTATGTTGAAATGTGTTGTCAACAAGGCCAAGCGTTATTATATTTGAGTGCACACAAATGAAAGCATTTAGCAAACTTTTTTATCTACTGTATCCACTGGAGAAAGTAACCTTACAAGTAATTGTTGATAAACAACATACTTTGTGTTCACTGAGCTCTGCATATGCAAGAATGTATCCAGAAATGGGTTAGGGACTTTTACATTGACTATATTTAGCATGAAAATCTCTGTAATGTAAATGTTGTTATGTTATGATTTATTTGATTTCAAACAAATTGAATCATCTGTGGGATTGGAAGAAATTTGTATTCTTTTGAGAAGAAGTTGTGCTTCTTTCTTTATTTACAAGTATCTTTATCCCATTCAACTGGACAGATCGCTTTATCATTTTCACTAGCATAAAATCTTCGTATAATCAACATAGAACCACAACAAATGCAAACTGTTTGAAGCTGTGACTGTTTGAAGCAATGATATCAGAGGCCACTGCATTATTTCAGACACATTCATTGTCATTTTGATGACAGCAGAACCAGCAATCAAATGTAATTGTGTTCATGTTCTACCAAATGTTAAGGATGGGGTTTAACTCTTTCCAGATTCCTTGCCTATGGACTTTTAGGATCATGTATCAGGCAAAAAGAAAAATAAGTGTTGGCTTACAAGGCTTCAAATATTATCAGCATACAAATTCATTCTGTTGTTTCTAATACTTTTCCATGCATGTAAGAACATCTCACCCAAAACTAGTATTTAAAAAGCCATGTGCGTAGGACAATGTAGCATTAGCATGTTGCGTTACATACCTCTTTATTTAACTCTGCACCATGCTAATGGGACTTAAGTTGGGATTTAAGTGGGATTTAAGTTAGTTAACTATTATGGTCTTGGATTGTAAAACATTAGTTCCAAGCTCTGTCTTAATAATTGTGCAGTTCTTTACTAGCAGAGTAATGTTGTGAAAGGTTAAGAGAATATTTGTTTTATGATTTCTTACCAGTATCATTCTATTCACATTGATGATACTGATATCCCCCTGAAATATTGATAGATTCATATTTACTGTTTTATCATAGAATCATTTTCTGTAAAATATGGTCAAAGTCGCTTTCTTTACTTTAAAATACAGAACTTTCCCCCTTATAAACTTGCTCAGCTAAACAACCCAACACACCCCGTTAGCAAAGCTTGTAAAAACATAGGAAAATAAATCTGACCACCATTACCAGTACAATTTGCTGTTTCAGTCAAATGTTTGTTTGCAAATTACTTCAAACAAAAAGAGTTCATGGTCCTCTTTGTAAATTTCTTTTCAAATATCTCAAATTTCTTTATACTAAATTTCTAGCTTTATTTTATTTTTTATTTTAACTGAGTACAGTTAGTGGTATAGCAAAATTTCAATGTGTGCATCTCTTATCAAATTGCAAATGAAAAGTTTCAGCAATGATGGATTTGGTGCACTTTCCCAGTGCAATGCTTGCACCAGCACATGATAATTCGGTTGAGGTTGATAGCTAGGTATTGTAAGTTGTTTGTCCTGCCTCTAATGATCTCTGACCTACCTGATATTGCTAGAACCATCAGATACCTTCTCAATGCTGGGCTGATTTTCTGTCTCACCATTCTCTGAGGTGTTTGTAGGTTCTTCAAGCCACTTCTCATGTATCTATGAAGAAGAATAATTTATGACAGTATCATTTCCTGTAAATCAAATGTTCTTGAATGGCTTTTTATGAAGTACATATTTATACATTGCTTTTATATGAAGATGTCTTTCCTACAGCCTGTATCTTGAATTTTCTAAATCAAGATAGCTGAATATATGAACTTACACTCCTGTTAAATTTACTTGAAGTATATTTAGAACGTGGCTTTGTCTATATGTAGGGAGCACAAGATCAATTTGATGGTTAAGAACAAGCACAGTTCTTACAAAGAAGTTTGTGATAACCTTGGGCAAATGACTGATCCATGTTCCTTCCCACCTACCCCCACCCAAATTTAGCAAGGCTTTATAACTTTGAGTTAAAACTTACATTAAACACTCACTTGTTTATGTGGTTGCTTTTTAACAGTAAGGGTGACGTCTGGGACTTAGTTCTGATTTGGTGAAAGTTACAACACTATAACTGGTGCAATGGGAATGTGATGGCCAGTGATGCTTTAGGTCTAACTTGTGGATGACTAACTTTGCCATTCCCACATCTGAGCCATGCACTGAAAGGGATTGAGTGCCTTACACTAAAATGAAATTGAAAACTAACCTGAGCTGCTAGTTGATTCAGTGAGTCTCCTTCATCACCCTGATTTAGAGACAGAAACACTGGTTCAACATCACCTGCAAGGTGGGAGAAACGAGAAAATTACTGAGTGGTGACACAATCTAGAGGAGGAGAACTGAGGATGTACACAGTACATGCATGTGAAAGGTGTGCAAGGTTGAGAGTACTGGACTATGGGTCAGCAAATGCCGTCACCAAACACTTTAACAGTATATATACTCACCCTTGGATGAAACGGCTGGCAACTTACAACCCAAACGAAATGAAACAACAGAAAGAGCATTCCTACTCCTTAATAAAAACCAAACAAAACTTGGGAACAAAAATTATAGTAAAACACAAAAAAGTACAACATGGAAGTAAAACAAAATCGCACACCTCAAGGTTTTTTTTTTTGTGATATTTCATTTGGAGTATTGGATGCTCTCTGTAAGCATTTATTCATTAAATGTAATGGCCACTCTAAAACAAGGAAGTTCACATGCACTGCAGTGAATTTCCCTATGGACAAAAAAAAATATCAAACTAGCAATTTGCCACAGTCTTCATGGAAAACTATACTATACTGGTGCATTGCTAGCAAGAAAGGGAAGAAGGACTGAAACAAAAATACTTTAAATCTCATTCTGTATTAAAGGGTTAGTGTCATCGGCATTACCATGCAAGGTTGAGCAAAAGTGTTGGGGTGTATACATAACCACAGTAATTTGCAAAGAAATGTATGGAAACATACAGTACACATATATACATCCATACTCTACATGAAATCCACTTGTCTTTTAAGAATGTTTCACTAAAGGCATTCAAGGTTAATTTAGGTAAATATATTTGCTTGAAAATGATGGGATGTTAATAAATCAGTGAGCAAACTTATGTGTTGGAAGTAATGAAAGAAAACTATGGAACTACAGTATTGCAGATGCACACAGTGCTATTAAATACAGGATAAAGATAGCATATATACATATACATATATATAATCATAAAAGTTGTACTTAATGTGAAAGACACCAGAAAAAATAATAATAATAACAGCAGTTTATGCTAATGAACATCTAATCACTTGTCCAATAAAATTTTTATATAAGGATGTTGTATGAGATTTAAATGTACGAAAGAATATTACTATCAAAGAGACACTGCAGTTTCTACAGTACAAAAATCTGACATGTACATATGAGGCGAACAGAGATGATCTTGGGGCATGATTAAAATGTTAATATTGTTATCTTAATTATAAGATGCATGAGAGAATTGTAACTTGCACTACTGGTTTAGATATTTCAAACACAGCAATGATTCCTGAATATTGGACGATACAGTAGCTTGCAGTTTATGCAAATTGTACCAGTTTCGATTATTATAAGATCTGTACTGTCACGCACAATATTCTCTGAAGATGAAGTTTAGAGATTCAAACTTTTATACACAATATGGCATACAAACAGTCTTACTGTACTGTAAAATTTTAAGTTTCATCAGTACTAACGACAGACTATCAATTCCTTGATGCTTTTGATTAACTTTCAGAAAATTTGCCAAATTAAACTCTGCTGGGTTAGAATCAACATTAGCAGCAAAGATTTTGCACTAAACACCTGAACAAAGTTAGCAAGATATAGTATTTCACCTAAATGTGTTGCCCTAATGTCTTTACATTGCAAAGAACTCTATAGAGGTCAACAGATTTTATAACAACTACCACAAATTGTTAACCTTCTTAGAAATTTACTATTGGCCTCTACCCAATAAAGCGATAGGTAACATTAACACCAAGTTAAAAATAAATTTAGGCAAAGGGATATCAGTTAAAAACCCAGCCCCATAAATAACTGTGTTACATTTTGAGGACAGTAAATTACTTTTTCTCAGACCAGTCACACATCACTTTCACTACAGGGTACTGTACAGTATATGACCAACATTGCATCAAGGGACAAATTCTCAAATGTTGTACAGTATACATCAATTGCAGCTTCTACATGGAGGATCAGATAACAGGAATACATTTCTGCTTTCAAATTTCAATCGTTAGACTAGCCGTTGTTTTTTTAAGCAGTGACTAGTATTTACAGTCTTAAACAGAACTTTACATAAAAATATTTAACACAACACAAACATACAAAATATCATTTATTTGCACTTCAGCAAAAAATTGCATGTTTCTGCATTATTTCAAGTAAAATTTTTAAGCTCTCTTGCACCTTGAAAGCACTTTTTTTGCATAAAGGGTGTCAACAAAACCATTAACAAAGATTTGAGTGAAAATGAAATTCAATTTAGCTACCTGATGCACATCAGGCATTTGCCTTGTGGTATGGTGTGCCCGTCAGGCTCTCACAACTACTACTGTACAGTAATTCCCCATAGACAATAATAAACTGAAAGTGCCACTGTCTCATTTCGATAACATGTGCTATTTTCTTGATTATTCCATGGATGAATGTGAATGGATAGCTTTATGAAGTAAAGTTGTGAGATTCATGTCAAGGGATACCTCCCTGTGGCAGACAATACAAAATTTATATTATGGAGGAAAATATGATATGAGATATGTTTCATATGATTGAATGTAAACTATATTAGCTGGCTAAACCTTCAACTATTTTACTCTAGGAAGTGGATCACAATAGAGGTCTGTTATGTCAATGTCATCAGGGAAAATGTTCTTCAATAGCTTTACTTTTAGCAATTACAATATTCTGATTAATCCTTGAAACCTGATACATCTGAAAAATTTGCTTAGCTGTCAATGTTCCCTGTAGTTACCATTTCATCAAAATGCAACTTATTTCTGTGGTTAAATGATTGAAATAAACTAGTGAAAACAGATTTTTTTTTTTTCCCCCAGCTCAATTGCCCTAATGAGATCAGTCATTGACCAGTCAAACTAATGACCGACTGTACATTGTTATGGTCTTTAAGCAATGGATATCATCGAAGGTAGATCAAAATCAATTCAACATTAAGCTTTCTAAAAAAATTGTACTTGCACAATGTCCTGTCCCTTCGACTGTATAATTAGCCTCCAAGACAGACTGTTGCTATCATTTAATAGTTTCATCAATAAATACTTAATTAAGAAAAAATGGAAAATGATGTGGAATACTTTGTGTGTGTCCTATCTTTCCTAAAATTCAATTTGGTATTTTTGGAAGTCAACTTACAGTAAAACTGCTCAAGGCTTACATCAAACTGCTTGGCAAATGTTTCAGGAACACAAATTTGAATTACCACTAAATTAAAGGTCTAGCAATGCCAAATTCCAGTTGAACTGCAAGCTGTATCCCCGTAAAATATTAATCTGGTACCTATAACCTTCACTAAGGTATGTGAATGCAGTCAAGCAGACTGATACCCAAAAGGTTAAAACACTGAATGTGAACACCGATCCAAATGTGCTATTTGAAATATGATTATTTTTGCTTTAATTCCTTTGTTATAACCCGTCTATAGTGAACACCATAGGAGAGCAGCCAAAACATGGTTAATTTTCATATCGAATGCAAATTCATTTTATTTAAATATTATTATTTTCACTACCAATTTACCCATCCCAATTTGACCACAATTTATTTCACATTTGCCAAAACAAAGAAGATAAAGTTTCAGAAGCAGTTTCAGAAGCATAAAGTAATGTACATACTGTACCAAAGTTAACTTGGAATGCGATGAGCGAATTTATACAGATGTCAAACATTAATGCTACGTTTTACTCACAAACATGTGTCTTGAAATCTTTTCAGAGCTTGGAAGGATTTCTGTAAATTAAATCACTTTCGGAAGAACTTACTTCGATACCTTCACAATTATAATACAATGTTGTAAGGGAAAGGTTTACTATAATGAATTTAGTACTACTATGAACTGATTTATTTTATCTCATTGCATGGAGGAAGCTCGGTAGGTGATAGAATACACTATAAGATGATAAAATGTGTGAACCGATGTGACTATTAGCCTGTTAGACACCTTACAGTATATACACTTGTGAGCAATATATTTGTTTGACTTTTTGATTCACTGTATGAGGTGGTGACAGTCTGCACATGTACCAGAAGATCAAAGAATTACTTGTGATGACGTGATTGATGACCTTAAGGTGTACTAACCAATTCTAACCGAATCTTATGCTACAAATTCAGCGAGTAACAGCAAGAGTTGTGATAGAAACAGCTTTGAAGAATTGCAAAAGTGAGAATTAATGAATTTATGTGCAATTTATAACAAATAGAGCAGCTGAACACTTTATGTCAAAATTCCCTTTATACAGTTCTATGTGCACAGTATTTAAAGTCATATAGCAATGGATAAAATAGCAAATATCCTAATGACCAAACATTTTGCCCTGCTTTCATCACTGAGGGAGAACATGTCAAGTTTAGTTATTCCACTCACTGAAAGTATTGTTCCATAAAGTGACAAATATTGAAAGCTGTACAGTCTACAAAAGAAATTAGTTATTTTTTTTGTGGGGGGGGGGGTTTAAGAGTTTTATGAAAATATGTACAGTTGAATAAAATCCTGTATGTACTGTATGTTCCAGTAGAAAATAAGATTAGCTATCATTAATGGTTAAAACTATTTATGTTGCTGTTTGTTCCTCTTTTATCTTTGCCTTGGTTTGCATCACTGTTATGCCACAGCTTAGTTTGAAAAGTTTTGCAAATTGTACTGGAAACTACTGTATGTAATTCACTAAATTATAAAACAAGAGGGATGCTACCAAGCAAGCATTTACTTGTTGAATTTACTTGCAGAACTCAAGCTTACTATTTGTCATAAATATGTCGCAAGTAAAAGTGCTAATACACTCTCCCTAACCTAAGACTATTGTTTCCTAATGCATAAACCTGTCCCTATGGGATGGAATTGCACAATATATACTGTAAACTGTAATTGTTATCAAATTTGTACTTTGATCTAGAATGCAGCTTTAAATGGCCCCCCGAAAGTGCGTTTCAGTCATAATGATTGTTGGCAGGATGACCTCATATCACAAGGCTCTAACTGAAGAAGAAAAAACATTCTTAAGCTGTTATCAATTTCAGCACATCTGCTAAACTTCAAGACAGCAACATCTGGTTTGACCATTCAGTACCAAATGCAATCACTGTGTTGTGTTGAACAGTACTTGAACAGGACTGTACATCTTTCCACCATCCATTAATTCATTTGAGTGTTGATCAAAAATATTTTTTTTTTGCAAATGACAAGATGGTATCTCAATCATCTGGATTTATTTATTACAAGACTGTTTGCAAACACAAACCCTAAACACAGGCAGCTCTAAAGTCCTAATACTGGCTGTAATGTGTCTAGGGCAAGTGTGTTGTCATAGTTGGACTCCATACAATAGTTTAAGAAATATTTTGGGTCATTTGAGTTTATGTGTTCATACTACATTGTACAGTAATATGTTTCTGAATCAACTGCCCAACTCTATCCAGTAAATCAAAATAAATGTAGTATATTGAAGATTCAATCAAAAGATTTCACCACATGACACATTTAATATTAACAGCTACAGTACATATAATATACAGTAAGCACAGCATTAATCAATTATTTATCATAATTTTTTTGTTAATGATTCTTTGCGTACAATGCAAACAAGAAAAGTGGTTCAATTGCCCAGTATAGTTTAATAGTGATGTCTGTAGAATGCTGTGCTATGTATGTATTCACCTTACCCAGAGTAAATACTGAACAATAAATGCAAACTAAATCCTCCCAAATACCAGTGGTAATTGCAGAAATGACAAAATATGGTTTAAGTTTTACATGTATCAGCATACTGCATGAGAGATTCTTCCTTTGTTTAATAAACTTGTTTCTAAAATATATCCCATAGACCATAACATGCAAAAGACTGGCAAATTCCATCACCATTTGAAAGTTAGAACTTACAAATCCATGTCAGCAAGTAGTAATTTAATTTTAAACCAGTTTTGAAACAAACATTATGTACAGTATTTGGAAACACTTTAGCTATTCAATGAAGATTACATTATATACAAAGTGCGTTTCCTTCATACAGTACATATGCACTTTACCATTGCTACAAGAAAAATGATATACAGTATGTCAGCATGAAGCTCTCCACTAGCTCACAACAAAAGCAGTATGGTTTAGATTTCAATGACTGTTTGGTTAAATTTACCAGTACTGTACACCACCCAAGCACCAAAATAGCCCTACTGAATAGCTACAAGTAACTAGCTACATATATAAAAATATATATAAATAACAGTATCAAATGTACAATACGTCAGGATACAGATGAGTTTTCCAGAAAAAAAAAATGCAGGTCAATTTCCATATTTATTGCTTTTTCCATGCATGCATGATATGTTAGGAAAGTAATTTGCTTAATATGAAGAGAAAAGGTTTGAAAAGTGCTGGAGGTTTAATGGTTACAACCAAACAGACATGAGACACATTCTAAAAAGAGAGAACACATGGTACAAAAACAATGTTGGCATCTTGGCTGACATTGTACAACAGAGAACTTTAGAAGAGGATTACTTGATAATGAGACCATCGGAAAGCTGGATGATTAGTAAAACCGTCACCTAAAGGCTCCAGTGATCAAACAGTTTCTGGAAGTGATGAGGTGGGGAAAAAAACTGATCGTCGGAGAAATAACGGAGATTAATTACGTAGAGATGTGGGAGGAAGAAGGAAAGGAGGAGAGGGGGGAAGAGAGAGTTTGAGAGAGCTTAAAAGCACTTAAATAAGACAATGATGATGAAGCAGAGAATGTGAGCGATGAATATTAGAACACAAATGGAAATGATGTTGTTGTGACATATAACAAGATCACATTTCTAACGTTCCTTCTCCATAACCATTGAGAATAAAAAAAAATGTAGATAATAATAATAATAAAATGTTAGCAAAAGCGTGGTCATGCACTTCATTTGGGATTTGGTACACATGAAATATAACACAAATGAAAGTAAGGTACAGTACCTATGGCAGCTGCTTATTTGGGAGTTCTGAAAGATCATAAAATTGGTATCAATTTAAACGTTACATCATGTATTAATATTACTTGACCTTGGCAATTGTCTTTGGTATTTAAAGAAATTAAATTTAACTTTTACGAATTAAGTTTTACTGTAGACATTAATTCCATAGACATTCCATTTTACACACAATTCAGGCTGAAAACACAAGCTTAACACTGATAAAACAGGCAGCAAGAAAACAGTGTCAATACAGAAGAACAGTCTTATTATGTCTAAATAAACTTCAATGCACCATGTAAGAAGGGGAAGAAATATATTGTCATAAGAACTAAATGTGTTGGAACCCTTTAATACAGTAACTTCTAAAATTGAACACACAATTTCCTCCCAAATTATTCTGAATAAGTCTTAGTGGATAAATATTAATTGAACAAACCAATTTCTCCTTCCAGGATAAAATGCATCAATTTTTTTGACGGGAATCAATATAACATGGTTCCTTGAGAGATGGAGTCTAATATTCCAAACCGCAACAGTTTAACAACTTTTGTATTCAAGAACCATCCTACAGTACATTCATAACCATTCAATCAAATTTCTTTTTGAATTTCTATGACTTTATCTAGTATATATTGTATCCAAAGGGCATTGAGTTTGTATTCGACTGTCCGTGGAAGATAGCCTGCAAGCCATTCATGACAGATATACCAGACAGCGTAAAAACATTTTAGTAGTGTTGATCTTTATAGTAAATACGAATATAGTCCATGTTGACATCACATTCACATGTGTAATGTATTAAACATATAACATGTAAAATGCTCCCAGTTACTGCCCTATCCCTCCAAATGTAAAGTTGTATAACTTTCTCATAAAATTTGCATGGCCTCTCAACAAAGATGGCTAATGATTTTAACTGTTATCATTCGGTTTGATTGATATTTAATCCAGCGTTTAAATAAGCCTGACATTTACAGCACAAGGTGCAGCTGTTCACTCAAGCTTAACAGCACATGTAGAAACAGCTGGACTATATCATAATACATATAAGAGTACTACTGCATTAATAGTTAGAGGATAGATACACTTTGTGAAGGAACATCCACCAAACTACGTACACATGTGCACACAAACTATATTCACTGCACTGATGCAATCCTTCCTGAAAATAATACAAACTACATTCCCATGCAGACACATGCAATGCACAGAGACATGATGTCGGAGAATTAATAGTTTGACAGGATGTACATAATACAGGGGCACCCCACACAGTTAGCCTACTTTTATATTAAACGCACAGTACAGTACCTCTCACATCAATGCAAACCAAATAACATCTATCTACAGCAGCTGGAAGGTCCCGCTGAGTATGAAGTACTGTCTTTCAATGTTCAGTGAAAAAATCAACAACATAGTGTAGGAGGTTACTGTACTCATTGATTTAATTTTCAGATCGATGAATTTTATACTACTATTTCTTACATCCTGTACATGTACAGTACAAGAGATTTCCATTAACCTCAGTTAAAGCTGGAGCATGTGGCCCATGTTTTGCCTCCCTGTGATTTTTGGGGTGATCTGTCATACCCCACTAGCTACAGTAACAATATGCACTATATAATTGTTTGGACAGTCTTTACAAGGGAAGTGTGTAGTCACTACATGCTCTAATTGGAATTCATGCAAATGGTTTTGAACCCTGCTACAGTAATTTTGATACTAATAATTGACGAAAGACTGCAGCACAATACATATTAAACTAGAATCTATTCTGTCCAAAGTTTCCGAAAATAATTTCAGCTCTTTCCAAATAGCTTTTCAAGAAGACTTACCATGAACATTAACAAAAGTTGTTTTTGGCCAAGTGGTTATACGAAGGTAAGAGTCAAAAAACTTCATCTTGCCACAGTTAAAGTACAGTAGCCTAGCCTACATGAGCCTAGAGCTACTCAAATTAATGGACTGTGGTATGGTCAGATAGGCAAAGAAAGTTCACATCGAACTAGATGTATCCTTTGGTCATATTTAGTGTTGGCTTGCATGCACCGAGTGAAGTGCCCCATGGTTTATGGGAGACAGGCCCCCCTGTAGGGACTCAACCGACTGAATCAACATCCGAGTACTGATTGTTCGGAATCATACATGTACAGTAACATGAGTTCTTTCTAAAATTACATAGAGTACTTGGGGAACCATTTTGTCTGGAGGATATGAATGGTTCCTGACCATTAAGAAAAATACAACACTATAAGTGAATCTCTGACTACATCAACAGCTTTTTTTCATGACTAGGTGCGCAGTGCTTCAAACGACATATATCTTTTTGGTTTCGTTTTTGGTTTCGAATTGTATGAAGCATGACAGCTCGACCCAGGAAACAAGCGCATATATTTTGGGCATTCTCGAGACTCACTTATTAACCTGGGACATTGTTCACTATCTGTTAATTAGAGACTTGTTTCAAGCTTCCTACTTCCTTAGTCTATTAAATATGACTGAATCCTTACAATGTCACCTGGGAATCAGTGTTGGTACAGGTACTGTAAATTGTACTGAGTTGGTCGTACTCAGAAGCTACCACCACAATAACTGCAGCAACTGAAATTCAATTATTCATGAAAACTTCACACTCGATAGCAAAGAGTCTCAGCACACTCTTAATAATATTTCTTCTCTTTTAATCCACTGGACATCTTTTTTGAAGAGCTGAAAATGGAATGACCCCATGCATCATTTAACAACTTGCTTCACACTTCAAGACTGACATGAAACAACTATTAAACTACCGTGGAACCATTATATTCACAGAGTAAAAGAAGGTGAAGAATATTAAGAAGGGAACAAAACAGTCAATATTTCAACAGCACATACATGTATAATACAGTGTGTCAATTTTTTTTGGGCATTGTGATTAAGCCACAACCTCATTAGCTTTTAGCATGGACAAACTAATCACCTAGTCTAACATTTTGCAGTCCTTTAGAGGTCTGGAGTATCCAGATGGGGATCAAAATTACAAAGAAAAAAAATACTGGGAAAATCTAATTACAGGTAACCATATAACACATTTCACACATGCTGAATATCTTTCAAGCAAAAAGTAAGGAAAGACCTACAGTACCAACACTAACATTGACTTTAAAGTCGATAACTTCTAATGCTAATGAGAACTGTCACAAATAAGTAAAACATCCTATTGAATGGACGCGTAATGTTGAACCCATAGGATCAAAATTTAACTGAAATCACAAATCTTGCTATTCTATTGAATGTTTACAGTACTAAAATACACATGTTATTACATGTTCCACATTTTTTTTTTTTTAACTGATACTGCCACAGTGCAAACCCTTCAGATTACTTAACAAAAAATATACTACACAACACAGCACAGTACAGCAACCACAGAAGTGCGAAGGGAAATATATGTTTAAAATGAAGACACAGAAACAGGGAGAGACTAGTAATAATTAATAATCCTCAAAGGTTAATGCAAATCAGAAATTGAAACATATTGATCTTCTTCTTCTTCTTTTTCATTAACAGACTCAAGGAAGCCACTCCTCATTGAATGATTCTGGGCAGGAAATGATATTCAATGGCAGTAAACACACTCGCGAGCCAAATCAAACTTTATCCTGATATCACGACTCCACTATAATATTGTAGTCTACTGTTCAGATTTCACATGGCTAAGTATATACACTGCCTTCAGTACCTTGGAAGAGGAAAGATGTGCACCAAATTAATTGGCTACTGTAACTACTTCCTGATGGCTTAGAAATTTAGAATAAACTGCAGCATGTGTATTAAGAACTGTACAGATTCCGCAGGCAGTACATAACCATTGCATAGAGAACTCGTTCACAGTTCATCTTAAGTGTTGTAAAAATAGTTGAGCATTCAACATGATCATCAGCACTAAAGGCAATAAAATAACACAATTGATGAACAAAAAGCAAATGTTAGCGTTGAACATGCATTTTCTGAGTGCAACAAAAGGATACTGGCCCTTACCATAAAGCATTCTTGCCACTCATTCCTGTATCGAGCAATTAATTAATTAATGCCGTAATTGGGTTTCGGTATGTACAACACACATGTATGATAATGAGTGTTTCAGTACTTCTGCAGTACAATTACTATGCAACACTAACTGGTCTGCATATTATCTGGAAGCATTTTATTAGCAAACACTTGCCCTTTTTAGTGCTAATGATTTTCTTGTCAGTTTACCTCATAATGGTTAATTCATACTCAGAATGTAACTGGCTTCTGTACTACCTGACTATATCGGTCTTGTCCATTTAAACAGGATCATAGAATTAGGATAGCATTAAGCAACAACAACTACATAAATCAATAAACAAACAATATGCAAACAACTTCAAACTGCCATTCTGGATAATGCTTAAGAACAACAGAGTTTAATGATCTACCTCTTAATACTGTGCCCAAATTGGAGGGCCTGGTAATCTATTTGAATGTCTACTGTACTCTACTCACAATGATGAGCAAGCTTAATTGATTCTCTTCTATAACAAAGAACTTTGTTGATGTACTAAGGTACCAAGTTGGAAAAACAAGTTCTATGAAAAAGTTTAGATTAATCATTGTCAAAGCATAGATGACGATGAGTTACAAATTGAAACACACAGAGCTGGTTCAATTACCAATTACCACTATTAGCAGTCTATCCTTTATACAGAGCTGCATCCTGTACACGTGTATGAATACTGCTGGACTTTACCCCGTACAGCATATAATCCTCACTTAGCCACCGTGGGCTGTAATAGAGGAGGATTCTGGTAATAAATTATTGAAGCAAAATGGTTTCAGTTCGAGTGGCTGCGAACCAAAACGATTTTAGTAGCAATGCACAACTAGAGAAAACTTGACAAAATTTGAAAGGAGGTAAAAACATCTTTGGGTCTATGTCGCTGAGATGAAATTCTGCTTTGATGCAAGAAACGAGGCATCAATATAACTGTGTGGTGTGTCTACAATCAGGCCTCAAAACATGCAGTATGATATTAAAACACTCAAAATATGACTTTAATATTTTATGGGAAAATATATTTGATAGCAGCAAGGGTTATTTTATGAATTTACAATATAACCAATAAACATGGATGATATTTACTCATCTCAAACAAAGCGAAAGCCCCATTTTTAAAAAAAAGTTTTGAGCTGTCATAAGCGGTGACAGTTGTGTGAGCATCTACTGCAAATAAATTGTCGAAAAGCTTCCTGCATACTCAGTGATATTAGCTGAAAGCCTCTCCAAAGTGTGCGGCTACGTCAGACTTGCCCATAATTCAAATTTAATTTAATCTACTATTTACACTAACCAGCAACTCGATATTTTCTATATTAGTTTTTTCCTCATCTACGGACCGTTTGTCTACAGCACGGTTCAGAGGATTGGAAAGTTTACAGCCTTTGAACAACTACAGCGCAAAACAGCTTTCTAATTTTTAACACACAGGGAGAACTGAGCGAAGAAGCAACACTACACTAGAGGCTATACATATATATGGTACACACACACAAACAGATATTAACACTATATAATTAGATACATTGTAGAGCTGAGAATGCATTAAAAGCTGTGCAAGGAAGAATTCAAGCCTGCAAGCCAATTACAGTATTTCACACCCTCATAGAAAACTTACTATCTTTCTTTGATGGAAAAAATATTGGTCCCATTTGGGATTTTTATGAGATATTTGATTGGTTGAAATGATTGCTCTTTGTGTGAGGAGTGTTTTATATTCAAGTCAAGTAGATCGCAAAGGTAATCATAATAGTTGTAGAAGATGGAAGGTAATTTATATTTGGCTAATTGAGAAGAGGTGATTGTTGTTATGAACATGGATTAATGAGCTTTCAAAACCTCTCTGAGATAATTTATCCCATGGATAGTATTCGTGATACCCTTAACAAGCTCTCAATTATTTAGTACATGTCAGCTGAATTCATTCATTATTCAGCAAGCAAGCAAGCAATAACCTTTATCAAACCAGAGATGATAGATACATGTATGGAGAATAAATTGCTGGTACTGTAATGCTTTTGAAGAGAGAAAGGGAAAAGTGAGCAACAATGCAGTCAATTACTTTGTTCTAAATTTGACGGTCGTACGGTAGAATTGTAAGGAAACTGGATATATCACAGGAAATATCCCATTTACTTTAGGACAACTACATATATGTAGAATATGTACTTAGACATTTTTTTCAACCACAGCGTTGGTGAGCTCTATGAATCCTAAGGATTAAAAATGATTATTGCTGCCACTTACAGGTTGATACTTTATCTTGGAAGGGGCTCAGGAAATGACTGTAAACCTTCCCTGACAAAGATACTTGCCAATGAAATGTCTGTAGCATGCTGTCATTGAACATCTTTGAACAGTACAAGTATTTGCACTAATCGTTGCTCTCATTTACAGTTTGTTCGATATCAACATTTTTAAAAACCAACCTTGCTTGCACCCTCCCCTTCACCAATGACTGTGAACCTGTCAGCAAAATCTCTCTTTTGCAAACAGCAGCTTAGTAGTGAGGAAGCAAAACTAAAATAAAAAATTGACATGTGTACAATACCGAGTATATATACACTGTACGTCTGCAACAATACTACTGTACTGTACCTGCCAAAGTATGGATGCAAGCTTCGATTTGTTATTCGGTTTCATTTAGAAGTGTTATGTTACGATAAACAGTGCATTAGACAAAAAAAAAATTGTTATGATATGCACAGTACTATGAGGCATAAGGTCTTATTACATTATAAATTAATATTGCTTTCAATGGTACAGTACCTCAGTGAATGGACTCCCACACTGTAAGCTAAAAGATTTAAAGATAAATAAGTTCTGCGTCATAAAACTCTGACACAACAATTCAGGTTATAATTAGTTAATAATCAACTGTGTTTGAAAGCAAGCTTGAATATATATATATAACGTTGGCAAATAAAGTGATCTGTGATAGCAGTGAGTCTCTTCTTTGTTTTAAATTTTGTGTTCAGTATGTAAAATAAAAACAAACAACAGAGAATGAACAAGGTAGTGTTAGTATCTGAATGAACCAAGAACTAAGGCTAGACAAACATCTTGTGAGACAACTGTTTCAGACTAGCAGTTCCTTCAGGTGACTGACGAACTAGTCATACCCTTGAAACGGAACTTTCTAAGAAATCCCTCAGGAAGGGCTTTCATTTCAAAATTTGAAATTAACATCTCCGAATGAAAACCCTGAATGGTGTATATATGCATGAAGGATTAACTCTCAGATCCATCTTAAGAATCCACAATTTTCCTTTTTTTCCCTTTTTTTCCCTTAATGCACGTAGGGATGTTACAAAATAGACATCTCAAATTTTGCAAAACATAAAAAGAGTTTCAGTAAATGCATTGATTACACTATAACACTATGGATATATTTAGTAATTTATCTATACTAGAGATCTGCAGGAACAATACATGCACAGTAGGTAATGATCATAATTGTACAGATTATGTACAGTATAGTAAATGCAATAACGCAGATAGCTATCATATATTTGAACAGTCCAAATCAAATCTGTCTATCTAGCCTTGGTTTTTGGCAATGTTAATGAAGCAACTAATGATCCTCCAAGCTACAGTAGCTACAGTAGTCAATAAGTAGCTCTTGGATGAGAGACAGAAACATGAGAGGTTACCACCAGTCGTGTTCGTCTACGTACATGTATGCATTCAGGTGTTTACATGGGGTTAAAAAAGTTCCTTCACAAAACAGAACTATACAATAATGATTAGCATTCATTCAAAATTCCAAAAGGTGCTAAAACATGTGCAGAATTATGATAAACTAAAAATGTCTAGGCAAACACTTCAAGATACTGGGGCTCCAGGGAGTAGATGGGCACAGTATATGTACATATAATATGTAGAAAATATCAAAGTCAACAAAAGATTATAATCTGTCCTATAACGTTTTTTCCTGCTTCTGCTTTCTTGAAATATCACATATCTAAAAGTTATTTGGAAATCAATTATGTTTCAGCAGACTATTATGCAGTAAACAGTCTTGAATTCTTGTTAGTACTTGGGGCAATTACTTTGTGTTATTTCTACAATACTATTACTATAGGTACCATACGTTTGTATTAGTACTACCCGAGCACGATAAGCAAGTTTGCAGCAAATTTTGATCTACTGTAGACAACCTGAAGATACAAAATGCAATTGTGTTAACAACGGCAGAGTGTAACCAAACAAAATGGAAGTCATACAACTGTTTGACCAGCTGCTTGAAGAACAGATTCTACTGTACTCAAAAGTTTTTTCTTTTCTCATATATTACACAAAACACATACTGTACCGTAACAGAGATAAACAGGTTGTATCTTTAATTTGCCTAGCCGTCCAATAATTTTTCAAGATTTGCCACAAACCAAGTCGCAATGTACCGAGTCGTACCGAGTCGCAATTCTATAGTTTGCTAAAAATTCTGAATTTTTCGACATCACTAATGCATTGAGAGAACTACTGCGATACAATGCATGTTAACCTAGAAACAATAATAAACTTATTAATTTGTCTAGGCTTTGGAAATTGCTTTCACAAATTCACTGCAAAGTTTGGCTGACTTTTTATGTGCTGAAGTATGTGCAGTGTGCAATAATATCTTACAAAGTTTGTGCTGCAAATCTCTGTTAGCCCAGGATATGATCTACAAAATGGGAAGTTGTTTTTAATTGAAAGATAGAAGTGTGCAGCAAAATGATGAGACGGTTTATATGAATAGAAGGGTAAGAACATTAAGAAGATACTACAACCGCATTTTAAGAAGCAGATGATGCTCCAAAAACTGGCATGTTCCTCTGCCCTCCTCATGCACTACATTAAGACATACAAACATGTTATCCTAGCTCAATTGGTGAGCCCAAATTGCAGCATTACAAGCCCATACTTTTAGCATTAATATTGTATATAAACTGTACTGCCAAGTCAGTGCAAATGAGTGTACTAGTACTGTACTACATGATGACTAGATTAAAGACACATACAGGTATGAAGTTTGACTTGCATCCGATAACAATGACCCGTGATGATCGTTCAGGAAAAAGGCGTCATACAGAGTATGTTGCATCAGTCGGGGATTGTTCACGATGAGGAAAGGTGGGATTTCTACATTAGGAAGCTTTATTTCAAATACCATTCATAGTGCTATTTTTAACAAATTTACTGATAACGGTCTAAAGACTATCTGAAAGGTACCCCTTTTTGCCTAATTTTCCCGATTATTTATGTCTTTTGAACATCCACAGCACACACTTAAGTGTATAATCTCAATGCAGAATTTTTTGTCCTTGTTGTATAAATCTGAAAGAACTATATATCCAATAAGTTTCTTTCTCTTTTCCTTCAGAACTAAAAGTGAATCCTACAAGGCCCCAGGACAACTTAAGAGAGACCGGAAGCAATTAGGGCTGCGCAGTGACAGAAAACCTATTAAATTAGCCGAATTATTGCCCCCCCCCCATCCCCAACTAAAGTATTTGGTTAAAGTTTGAACAAATAGTCTTTAAATGAGTACGGTCCTTTCATTTTCATAAATTTGGGAATCATGCCTGCCTGATTTTCCTTTCTTTTTACAATATCAAAATTCATTTATGAAATCAGTGAAAGTGATGAATACAACTCACACATGATGGTAATATATATAGTATGCCCAGTCCAATAATTACGATATGGTTATTGCACCCCACGTCCCTGATCCACCACAAAAATGACCTCTATCACTTGGGGTCGGCGTAAATTGTGCAAGATGTTTTTAAACCAACTACTGTATTTTAAGCGGTACATATCAGCGGAAGCGTGGTATAGACAGACACATGAAGAGGCGAGTACGAAAACATACCATTATATACATGGATCAGACGATAGCATATGAAATGATACCAAATAATACATTGTCACTATATCTAAGAACTCATCACAAATAATTCCAGGCTAGAAATGAAAAGGTTCAAACTTTCTGCACAGTTCTTACTTTTTGACTCTTCTGTTTTTTTTTTTTGTTTTTTTTTGTTTTTTTCTGTCATCGCATGAGGTCTAACATACATGGAGTTAAACAAAGACTACAGAGAGAAGATGCAATGCAGGAAAAAAACAAAGGTCAGTTACAAAGCGATCATTTTGACAGTTTTGGTATGTAGATGAGAGAAGGTACAATAGCACATGCTGACTTCTGTATTACAATGTGCACAGGTTTAGTATATATGACCAAAGCTGAGGTAAACTGGACTCACAGGGAATCATTCTCTGTTCATTTTCTGGTCCATTATGTACATTTTACATTCTGGCTAGAATTATCCTAGCAAAACTTACAGGAAGAGCATTCAAACCCGTCTCCAGGCCGAGAAATAGAGAGGGATGGCACCATCTTGAATTGAGGACGCCCTAAACGTTAGCCGTTAAAGAAATAGCTCCACACGTAGAAAGCTGTGATTGCAACATGTAACGCAAATGTCAACATTGTGTCTCATATCAAGGGTAAATAGAGTGTATTGTACCTCATAGCCAAAAAACTGAAAGCTTTATTATTGCAAAAAGCTCACAAGAACTACAAAAAACGATTAAAAAAAAACAAAAAACCAGTAAGTTAAAAAATTAATAGCCAAAATCAAATCTATAAATGAAGTGTGTTAATATAGGATGTTAGATGCAGGGCTAATGTCTGTTTAATCAAAAAAAAAAATATATAAAAAAAAATCCATTTTCTTTTCTTTTGTTTTTATTGTAGTCCTGAGCATGCTTTGGTTATTTCTTTGTTTTACAAATGATACCATATGGAGAGAAAGTGAGAGAGAGATAAAGGTCAGGTCAAAAATACAGAGAATACATGATGGATTACGGTATAGGCAGGCCCTGCTGGTAAATTCCATCTACAGAATAATGAATGTCACATCCCAATTACATGCAAGTTTAGTTCACGGCCAGATGCAATAGTTAATACACACGTAGAAAAAAAAAAGGAAAAAAAAAAAAAAAAAAAACTAGGATGGATAGGGTGAAAAATAGGTTGTTGTGTTTTTCTTTTCTTTTTGGTATTTGGTTGAGGAGAGAGAAAGATACAAACAGAAAACAGAAAACTTCCACAAACACATGGTGGAAACATTTATTTAATACTACAAGTGGTAAATAGCGAAATATGGGTAGGAGGATAAAAAAAGAAAAAAAAAGAAGCATGAGGGAACACTGAAGGAGAAGTGAAGGAGAGAAAGAAAAAAAAAAGGAAAAAAAAAAACAGATACAGCCTACTGATAAATGCAAAAATAAAAAAATAAAGGAAGCAGTGGCAAAGAAATGGGATATAAGCACAGTGTGTGCATGGAAATCAACCTTATTGAGTGCCATGGAGGCACAAGGATAGTATCCACAGCTGTAAACGAAAAAGGCAAAAGAATGGAGAGAGGAGACTTGACGGAACCGATGGTACCAAAGGAACAAGAATGTTTTGGTTGGTTTCTTGTTTTCGTTTTAAAAGAAAAAATGAAATGAACTATCCTGCCACTTCACTTTGTCATTTTGACATAAACTACGCATGCATCGCATTTCTTATGGGATTTTTAATCGATACAGAAGTTTCATAAATCTGTCGTATTAGCTACAGTACGCTTGAGGTTTTGGGTTCAGCTAGAAAGCCGATTTGTACAAGCGACGATGAGAAATGCAACGATGCTGAAATTGATCACTGCTTCGAGAAGTTGGAATCGGCATAAGGCCATTGATAGATACAATCAATAAATTGTTGGTAAAATTCAGATTCTAGCAGAAATCACCTGCATGAGGAAACATTTAGTTTCAAAAGTATTGTCTTGATACTGCAATACTGTAAGCAAAATTCCAAAATGAAATGGCAATAGTAAACTGTGCTAATCTTTGCATGCATCCTGTTGAACTCCAAACTGTCTGTCCTGTTCTGCACACAGACAGCGTACAGCAATACTAACTTCAGGACTTAACGGCAGGGAAAATGCTCCACTACCATGGTGAAGCCATGAACCGTCACAGTGGGGGGAGTAAACTGTCAAAAATATTGGAATAAGTTTTGCAATATTTTTTTTTACCTCCATGCAAATTGCTTAACTCCAGGCAGCAAGCTCACAATCAATCCATGATTGCACGCATCAAGGTGGTGCACAATTTATGCAATAATTCCAACGTTAATATTACTTTAAGCCTTGAAATTCACAGTGACCAGCACTTGTCCACTGTACCATACGCAGTACCTCAAACTTCAAACAAATCATGAAATTCCCAAATTCCTTGAAAAAATACAAAAATTACAGATAGTTTTTCACCTTTGTAGTTTTGGAAATATGTCAATTTGAAGACAAAATACAAGACTTATAGTGCACACCTGTTTTCATTTAAAAGAAGGATGAGAGAGATAGTGGGAGGAGAGTATAGGTTGTGTGATTACAACTGTTGTGAGGCATGAACTACACACGTGGCTAAAACATTTTTTTCCCCAGCATTAAAGCTAAATCACCTTTTACCATGGAAATTACAATAACAACAGTTTTGAGATCACTGACATATGAAAATTATTTTTAGTTGACTCCAAACTGAATTTTCACTTCTTGTGATATAATTAAAGTAAGGTGGCAGTGAAATTTCCCTTTCAACATACTTCAATTTTGCACAATTTAAAATTGTATTTTTAAGTCTTTATTCAGGCAACTTCCTTAGTTAATACAATGCATTATCACTGAGTATTATTTAAGTGTGCAGTGTCTGAATTGGAGTAGGATTTGTATACATGATTACTGTAGCAGAATTGTCCTACTGTTTATGTATACCTAAAAAACAGGTATGAGCGTTCTGCATCAACAGTATCAAACATTCAATTCATATGACAATAGTTACACATGATAAAATTTAATAAAAAACCTGCAAAAGAAAAGATTAAATATAGTACAAGTTTAAGCGAAAAGCAAAAACGCTTCGGTCCTTCCATGAAATGACGATTACTACATGTATAACATTTCTGATTTGAATGACCCCACACCCCTCAAAACCCCACAAAAGTTAAATTTGGTGTTAATGAAATGAAGCACCTCACTTGTGTTCCACTATGCTACTCACCCCCCCCCACACCCCAAAGCATTTAAAAGATATTGAACAAACAAATGAGAACTGTTAAAAAAGCAAACAATGTTGGGTAGAGGTAAGTGTCTACATGAGGGTGAAGGATTACAATTGTTTACAAAATGAATATTTCTATTTTTAGTTGCTCAATGAATATATGTCACACACTTACAATATGACATTCCTGGCACAAAGCAATCCTGACTTTCTTTTTTTCATTTTTTTTTCAACTGATACAACGCTCTGTAACATATCACCACACCACTGTGCAACCGACTAACATCACTAGAGAAAAAATTATGCAGAAAAAAAAAAAAAAAAAAGAGGGAAAAAAATAAAGAGAGAGACAGAGACAAGAAATGGGCTGCATATACTTACCCCTCCTCCCCCAAACAACTCACAAACTGCTGTTAATTAATACCAACCAAAACAACCAAGATTAAGTTAAGTTCTGGTACTCACCTCAACTTTGACCATAAATACATATCTAGAGTAGTACCAACAAGGATATTTGGTTTTAGTGTATGAAACTGAGTAGGACATACATGTAAACAATGCAAATGTATCATTTCACATTCATGAGTAAAACTTCTCACCCATAAGAATACCGGTTCACCGCCAACCGACCTTTAAAAGCCCTTACATTTCCGTATTCCAAACCAGCCTTACATTTCAAATTCCAGATTTTGGAGAACTAGATAATAAAATCAATCTTTTGTTCCACATCTGTCTATAATCAACCACATGATGAACATATCTACTAAATTTACTTGCTAGGTACCATGAAGTCCCCACCCTCCCCCCCTCACATTTGGGAATGACAGGATCAAATTGACTAGGAGGAAAACTGGATTTCAACCAAAGACAAATGCCTTGATTTTTATGCATTTGATATGAATTGCAGCTACTGTAGCATTTGAAGTCACTCCCCAAACTTCTCATCCTTAACAATATAATTTATCCCTTACTTCAATTCAGCCAGATATTCTCTCCTCTAGCTCATTAATAATTAGTCCTGGCTATCATTTGGCAAAACAAAAACATATGGTTGAAATTTCTAGCAAAATTTATTAGTTTCTTAATTAAGTTCAATACCTTCTATTCTCTCTGCGAAGAGCACTCGATCGATATGAAATTTGATCACGTCTATGGTACATACACTGTAGCAGCCAGCTCTCTACCACTTAGCTTTCATATGAACAACGTTTGATTTATTAACCACTCTCCAGCCACACAGATACAGACCAATCATATTATGTCACCTAGGCATAAAAACTGTTTCAAACTCGGTATATTTTCTTCAAGACCGAGGTAGTAGAGTAGATCTAGGCATTTGCTAGAATTAATCACTCGTAGACAAAATATACCATGTTATTCGAAACCAGCATAAAATCAAGGGTTGATATACAGTATGCACTGTTGCATTTAAGACTGTTTGAACTAAAAACTTTGATCTCGTCTCATTTCACAATATTCATAAATCAGTTATTCATAAATCAGTTTGGAGCTCTAATGCAGCATAGTCTCCTTCCTCTCTCAGTTTTGTCTACAGGTAACTCAACCGATATTATAGGAATAAAGACAGACATTAAAGTAGGCTAATTCTTCTACATCAAATATACCGTTTCTTTACTTATTTACAACTCGTGATTTCCTCTTTTGTATGCTAGGAGTAGAAATTACGTGTCCTTATTTAATTTATTCTGATGGCATGCTAAGAACAGGAACTTGAGCCTTCCATTAGCCCTCTCCAAATAAAATAGTCTGGGTGATAAACATGCAAATTTTTATGGCTCTGTTGCACAATTGAACTGACTTCAGTTAAAAGTCCACCAGTAAAGTCAATAACAACAAGGAAATACTTTCACTTTATTTTGTTAACATACTATTTTTCGGCATCTCTACATACTTTTGGGCAATCATGCAGTAAGCTGATATGGCGAGAGCTAAGGATAACCTCGTAAGGGTACAATCCATCACCTGATCTTTGATATCTATTTTCCTCACTCTTGTTTTCTAGACACGAGAGCTCTTCCGATAAAGACTGTCTAACTGCAGACTTGTATGACATAAAGTTGTCCGACATTTTCCTTTTTAAATTTTTTTTAATACCTCTGCAGATTTATATACTTACCATGTAACCGTTTGCCAAGTCCCTTTCCATCTGACCAGCCACGCTTCCTCAGTAGGACCTCACCATACCTCTTCTCCTAAACAATGAAGGAAAACCATGTCACTACACGTGCATAATTGCACACAGTACAACTTCTACGATACAGAATAAAGCAAGGCTGTAAATCTATGCTTGTAACTCTACAGTATGCTTACTTGGAGGTATTTATAGTTGTCTGCATACAGTGCAGGAGCTCCTGATATTCAGGTGCACCTGAGTGTTTACACTTGCTTGACCTGCAAAGCTTACATGTTGATGTTTTGTTTATCAAGCATAACAGAGGTTCTCAAAATAAAATCCATATTTTGTAACACTTACAACAGAGTGAAATACTTTATGCTCATGAAGCTACTATAAGCTGCAACAACCACTTTATAAAATTTCACAAAAAAGAAAATCAAAAGTTACAACTGTCATGAGCACAAAAGAAAAATGAGGAAGGCAAACTATACCTGGTCATCTGCTACTACATGATTGGTACCCTTATCGTCCGGCGTTGTCTGCCCCTGAGACTGCATCTTAAGCGATTCTGACCACTAAGGTGTCATGAACAGTAATTGCAGTCCGTACAGTAAAGTTATTCAAAATGCAATAGACAACCAGAGAAGATGGCAATACAAAATGCCAAAAGTTCACCGGTTTCTTCAAAGAACAGTTCCTTCAGGCAATAACATCTTCCAAGTTCATAACCAGGAGTAGTAAACACCCAGTCTGTAGTTAGCTCAACTCGTAATTCAAGTTGTAGTTCAGTTCAGATTAGCAAGTCTGGGAAAAGGATTAAGAAGAAAGATTGAGCACTAAGTACTATAAAAGGGAGCTGATACATAATGTACTATACTATACTGTACTGTAGAAGGCAAGTTAAAAGTAACCCTATCGTATAAAGGCAGTGAACAAATGAGCCACTTGCCAAAATGTTGAGCGTAATGCATTTTTTACTCGCCAGTCGAAAATTCTACTCGCCATTGGCGAGTTGGCTACTGTATTTGTCGAGGCCTGTGATACATACTGGACTGTACTGTAGTTGGGAGCTAATACTGTACATACTGGACTGTACTGTAGAAGGGAGCTGATAGATACTGTACTGTACTGTACTGTACTGTAGAAGGAAGCTGATACATACTGTACTGTACTGTAGAAAGGGGGGCTGATACAGACTGTACTATACTGTACTGTAGAAGGGAGCTGATACACACTGTACAAATACTGGAATACTTTCATATTTGCTTAAATATCTTTGACGACATGGTAGCCTAACACTACACTAAGTTAACAGGGAAATCTAGCCTAACCATCTGTTTATTTGCTGAAATTGTGACGCAGTTATAAGATATCCATGGAATACTTTTAATATTGCTGTAACTTCGACCACATGGTAGCCTAACACCACACTAAGTCAATGGGAAAATCTTGCCTAACCATCGGTTTAAAAAAAAAAAAATAACACTGCGTAGGATTGCGGTAATAAATTAGGAACCGGGTACGTACTGTAGTTCCGCGTCGGTTGGGTACCCAGATAACCTGTGCAAACACTAATTTACTAGAACTGCAGAATGAAATTGCAATGGTCCATACACAAATCGATTGATATGCTTTATGTGTACTGTATGTACTAGCACTGCACATCATTATTATTTTTATGGCCCATACATACTAGAGTACAACTGATGTGTTTTCCCGTACCTACTGTACATGTATAAAGTGTGTATAGTGTACAATCTTATAGACCTAGCAACTGGCATCTACTGTACTCACTTTAAGTACTGTCAATACAATGAGCACTGCAGATCGTAATTGAAACAATCCATACATGTACTGAAGTACAACTGATGTGTTTGACTATCCATGTATACATGTAAAGTGTGCGAACAATAGTATCGATAGCAACTACTGTATATACAGTAGTACAGAACGGTGTCTGATCTATAAGTAATACAGTAACTATCAATGACTAAATACAATGTTGAAGATTGTAACTGAAGTGGTCTGTACTTTCCTAAGTACGTCTGATGTGTTTTTGACAGGACATAACAAGTGCACGTAATGTACAAGGCTAGGTTGAAAGTACTTATTACGATTTATATGTTTTAGTTCTGTTGATGCAACATGCTGCAGGTTGCAATTTTAATACTCCAAACATTGTGCATAAATGATTTGGTTTACATGCAAATTATCAAATTGCTGTAAAATGTAAACTTGGGACAATTATATGACATCAGCTTGGGTATGTAAGTGTGTGAATTATGAACAGTAGCTTTGTCAGTATGACCTCAAAAATGGATTAAAAAACGTGCTTGTCATGAGCAATATTTGCATACTCGATGTGAAATCTCAGATATTGCTTTGGGTGAACATGGCTGGGGATGTGTTTTAGTGCGTAATGAAGCTTATTACATTTCTGTAGCATGCATATCCAACTCATGTCCTGTCAGTTTTCATCACTTTTGTCAAAAGGATTGTAAAAACTAGAATTTAACTTACACTTTACAGTAAGAACCGAGTGTTAAGGCCTTCTGGACCTTAGCTTAACTCTCAAACTGAGACATACTGTAAGAGAATCTTGACTTAAGCTTAAATTATTAACATTTGAGATGTCAAAGGATCCCTTTGTCAAGCTTTGCTTAAAACCTGGTAAATTTTGCAATTTTATTTATCTACAAAAAAATGCCAGGGGGTGATATTTTTCATATTGCAATAGTATGTTTATAAATGTGTACTGCTAATGTACATGTAATACACTGCAAATTCAGCAATTGTCCAAGATGAGAGAAGATTAATTAAATATTCATTTTGTAAAGACTGATTTATTTTCTTGGCACGTGTCTTCTCTTAGAAGGATTCTACCCAATCCTAAGTACAACTACAATTGTATGATTTCCTGTCATCATTTTCCTGCTGTTTGAGCCAACAGACCTCCTTAAATTATACAAGATATACCTCAAAGACATCTTTTTGATAAATTGGAGGTATAATCTTCAGTGCTGACCAATTTGTGCTTGTTTTGCAAGGAAATCCCAGAATTGGATATTACTAGGGTGGCTACCCTAGGGCTCAGGTTACACCATTGAAGATGTTGAAAGAAAATAGGCCGTGGCTATTCTTACGACCAGGAGTAACAATTATTTATAAACTAATCTTACGACATCTGCGAATTTCCGGTTACGCATGCGCAGTAATGTAAATAAAGCAACTGCGCATGCGTAACCGGAAATTGTTGTTACTCCTGGTCATAAAAATAGCCACGTTAAAGTAACTGCGAATGCGTAACCGAAATTATTGTTACTCCTGGTTGTAAAAATGGTTGTGGCTATTCTTACGACTAGTCGTAGCAATTATTTATAAACTATTCTTACGAATTCGGCGAATTCAAGCGCAGTAAAGTAAATAAAGCAAATGCGCAGGTAGTAGGGGTAACCCTAACCTTAAACACTAACCTAACCCTAACCTTAACCGGAAATTATTGTTACTCCTAGTCGTAAAAATAGTACTCCTAGTCGTAAAAATAGCCATGTTATAGCAACTGCGCATGCGTATTTATAAATTATTCTTACGACTAGTCGTAAGAATAGCCACTTTGTGTATAAATAGGAAACCAGGACCTAGGCTACGTCCACTTTCATTCTAAACATACAGCAAACTTAGGTTATATAAATATATTATATTACAAGGCACATTTCAATTTTCGTATCAATGAAGCTGTCCCTAGGCCTAACTAAGCTAGTCATAACTTTACTGTTGGGCTTCATCAGACTTCAGAGCATATTAAAATAATCATCGTGTTGGCCTAGGCCTATGAGAGGGCAAACTATGCTGAATCCATATACGTTCATGACTTTCGATGGTCGTGAATGAACATAGCGTGATGTTATCGTCTGAGGACTTAGGCCTATATCTTAGTATAGGCTAGTTATGTAGACAGAATTTAGGCTACACTTTTATTACTACTGCGCACCAATCAGAGCTAGCCTAACATTTAGTATTGTTGCGCTACCTAACTATTGTACATAGCCTAGCCAAGATAAGCCAACTGCAGGGTGGGTTCGTTGTTTAACTCGAAAAACGAAGCATTTTCAAAGTGAATATGTAGCAATACTAAATATTATCTTACTGAGCACCCATTGTTCATCTTCAAGCTCGCAAACCAGTAATCGAATGTTGCATTAATTGCAATATTTCACCAGAAAGCTTACGACCCATCAATGAGAGCTGATGCTGGCAATCTTGTTTGTTAATCTTAGCTTGGCCAGCTTACACTACGTGCTAGTGTCGGATGAGAGATGAGCACGTTCAGCCGCGCATCTGGAATTCAGTTGTATAGTATAATACACACTAACGTCGAATACACAGCGAAGCCAAGTATCAATGAGCGCTAGCTTGAACTAGTGATAATGAAGAAACTACGGTGCAGTATACTAGCCATTGAGTGGTTGTATATGATTTGTGTTCTTTTCACAAGATTACTCTTTTTTTTTCGCTTTTACTAAGATAGCATGTTTGATCAAATAAATTGCGTTTCAAATTTTTCGCTATTAACTTCTTTTCCTATTTTATTAAGTATAACAATAACTAAATAATTATTTATAATTATGAGCCACCGCCCCTCCACTTTCAATCCGAAGAAAACCAGCTTTTGTTACCGGCAAAACAGAAATATAGGCTACATCATTCGTTTCCGGTTGTAGCTTCCAGGACAATTTCTAGGCGCTCTACACGCGTTGGCGATTATTAAAGAGCAACCCAGTGTTCCGAGTTAAACATGTGAAGTGGACGTGACAATCCGAGACTGAGTTGCTTGCGCATAGCCTACTTGAAAATGTGCCACAAGTTTGTACACTAAAATCACTCAAGTTTTTTCAAGTTAGCAGTTAGATCTTGGCTATGACTCATAGATGTGGAGTCGACGTACATACTGTATTGTGTATAGTGTGATAAATCTCTGCACTAGCGTATTTGCAGTGGTCTATTAGTCAAGAACATCTCTAGGAACTGATTTGCTAACCTCTTGTCCTGTAGCAAATTTCAGTCAATTACAACCTTTTTCCGTTTAAAAGATCATTTCTCTGTCTCCATACAGTCCGTTCCAAAATAAATCGAAGGGAGTCAATATAACTGAAGGGTAGGACAAATGCTGTTGAAACGCAACCCTTAAAGCGTGTGAAGACTCGCGCACAAAGAAACGTCTAATGCCGGTAATCTGACCTAGCTTCGAATGAGGTGTAACAAAAGTGTTAGACACCACAATCGATCCCAGAAAATACACACACAGCTTGCTACCGTCGGGTAAAAAGACACTAGTGTACAGTCAGTACATACAGCTACGGTCAGTATCCACAACACAGTGTACATAGCAGCGATGGACATCTCAGGTATAGATAAAAGATAACAAGGTATCACGTTTCATTACTGTCTGCATTTTGTAGCGACAAGTAAAATACTTCACTTGTAAGCAACGGAAAATTAACTATTTCAGAGGGTGGCATGCGGTTTTGGGCGAGTCTTCAATGCCCTTAAGTGGGTTACATAAGCATGGACTGGTAAATCTTTAAAAAAATTGTAAAACGTTTTCATCTCAAGGTTAGAAGACGGCGTGAAACGGCCAGCTTAAGTTGGGTCCAGGATATGATGAAGTCATATAAGAAGCTGTTAGTAATTGATTATTTCGAAGCAATCATGGACTTAATGGGGATTATTATACGCCTTGGACTTGAACCCTCCTATTGAAGGGTCATAGCCATCATGTATGTACGGGACAAGACTCTTCTGAGTCTGCCCAGCGACGCGAATGAGTCTCCCTACATAAAAGTAATGAGGTATGACTATAAGGCAAATACGACTGCTATTTTCTTAACGAACCGGTTGATATTAATTTCAAATCTTACAAATGCATGTAACAAACGGTCCCTACCGTTCACCGTAGATGCAGCATCAATTCAACCAAACTGAATCCAGCGAGACACGTCGACGAACTGTTCTGTCCAAATTCCATTGATTGTTCCCATGTATGATGTACTCTGTGACTGTGTGGCCAGCTAAGGTTTTTGTATACAACACACTGATCTGTACACTAAGTTAGTGTACAGATCAGTGATACAACACTGTTAACGCAGTGTTTCTTGCAAAGGCTTCTACTGTACATGGTGAGATTGTTGTTATTGCATAGTGAGAGGTATGCTATATGTGTTATACGTTCGTGTGTGTGAAGTAGACATGATGCACAGATGCAATGAAATGAGGCTTCTCAAGAAGCGAATAAACATCATGAAAGTTGCAAAACTTCACTCGACTCGTTTCATTATTAAAAAAATCGAAGGCGGAAAGTGGGTTGTCGTTAGTACGTTCATACATTACGATGGCATATAGTAGCTACCGTACTAATAAAACGCGTAACAATTTACTACTTAGTATAGCGCCGTTTGATTTCGTCGTCTGGTATCTTTTGCTGTGTGGTACCGGTACTTTAGGCCTGCTTACAGTGATTTAAATTAAACATATTTGTGTCCCTCCCCCTACCATATAGGATTATATATTTTGAATTCATAAACGAGAACGCTAATTACATGAAGCTTTCGAAAACCACAATGGCAGTGTCATGATAAGGGCTGAGTTCAACTGTTTAATGCCAAAGCGAAATTACATCATGACACAAAAAGGATTCACGGAGTTGGACTTTACCCCAGATGAACCCTGCACAGATTAACGAGAAAAAAAAATACATCACCTTTTATGGCCAACCGCGAGGATAAAGAAAGCCCAGACTTTGCTCGGGTTCTTTACGTGATTAGCACTGTGTCTGCAAAATAGGCAT
>NC_092564.1:14623483-14630983 GCF_037975245.1 Apostichopus japonicus
AACTGCCAATATAGAAAACATTACTTTAGGCCACTAGCAGTACATCTTTGCACTTGCAGAGGAAAGGTGAAAACGCATGGTCATACGCATAGTTTAACGCACGGGTGAACTGTTAACGCCTTGTTTAAAATTCATCTTCTTTATGGAATGCCAGTGTATTAATATTTATATTATCTTTGATCTTTTGTCAAATGAACAGACAATTGTTTCTAATTGAAATTAAACTAATAAAGCCTAGTGATGTACAAAAACCCTTACACATAATGTTTCACTGCTAACAGTTAAATTATAAGGATCTTCAAAGATAGTTCATATTATTTGAGAGAAAAACAACATTGTTCATCTGTGGCAGATTGTAGTGGTTATGTGTGTGAACAATGAAAAGCTAATAAGCTGTATATTTATGTAACCTTGCCATTGCTAAATCCACACTTTAGCCTACCTCTTCTCATGCTTAAACGGGACGTTTTAAGAAACGAGTGGATCACACATTAATGTTATTTAACTATGATAAACTCACATGAGGCAAAGGCAAATGATTGAGTATCAAACAGGTTACAAGCCACATACACACAAGCACGCTTTGCAAATGTGACATATGTTATAGCGTATACGCCAGCTGCATACAGTTTATTTTCCTATGACATTATGTACGCTTCTGTCGACTGACCCTTGCTTTTATTCGACCCTTTTTTCTCACAGTTCTATGCCAACCGACAACGGCCAGTATAACTTATTTTTATCGATTTACACGTTTATATAGGTATACCGTATAGCAAACTTATACCCGAGACCATCTATCAACGACCACCATGACTTACTGTCAATGGCGTAGGAAGGTACTTTTGAGTGGGGGGGGGGGGGCTGAAGACTGATGGCCGGCCTGGGGGAGGGGTCTAAGGGGAGGGGGTGAATTTTTTTCATTTCCAGGTGGCCTCAGATGCAAATTGGTGCAATATAGCACACTTCAACCCACCCACTCCATTTTGTATATTATTTTGCATTTTCACCTGGCCTTAGATGCAATTTGGTGCTCCAAATGAGATTTTTTTCTCATTTGGAAATAAAAAAGGGGTTTTCTAACAGTTGCGAAGCGGGGGGGGCGGAATGATACTTCCGTCCCTCCATATTTTTCACTGGGGGGCTGGCGCCCCCCAGCCCCCCGGTTCCTACGCCCTTGCTTACTGTACATATAACGTAACAAAGATAAAATGTACATACATTGTCAAGGGTCAATGTCAAGGGTCATTGTTTTGTACCTTTATTTGTCTATCGACTGGAAGAAATACCATTGTTACTTGCCTCTATTCTGTTGCTACCGATTTGTTAATATTGTCGCTGACTTCAGTCAAGCGCCATCGCTAATGTTTTGCCACATACCCAAAGGTTGACGACAACAAAGGTATTATACTATAGATATCAGTCATCTGATAATTTGAACCATGAGTGTGACACTCGCCAGACGTCATGACTCCATATACAATATTTTACTTTCACATATCACATAAAAAGACCGCCAAATGTGTTTAGTCATAACTCAGCCACTGTATTTACTTAATATTTCAGGTTTTTTGTTGCTTAATCTGGGAAAAAAGTAGTCTCATTAATCATGATGATTAATTTACAAACACTTAAAACGAGGCATTTTATAGTGCTTGACATTAGGGAATTACTTTGCCGTAATCATATTCCAAAGGTCTTTACAGTCTGGTTGTCATAATTTCTCTAATTTGCATTGCATGTAAATGTTAAGTGTTTATCTAGTCAACATCTTTTTAATTTATTTCGGGATTAATTGATTTGGTGTTCTCGTAGGAACAACTGCACACACAAATGAGCAGCGAAAGTGGTTTAAAAGTGTATTAATTACATTACTTTTGAAGCCTCGAAGTAATAAACTGGTGTTCGAAACGTTTGTACATTGAGTGTTAATGACAGTCATATTTTATTTAAAGTTTAATGTCTTCCGCAAATTATTGAAAGGAATAATTAAGTCGATTTCAGGGGAAATAGAGCAAATCAAAAACGCGACGGCATTAATGGCCGAGTGAAAAGTCGCTCGCACTGTACTTAAAAATGATGACAACTTGATCTCACGGTACTGATATGCAAGTAGCCTAACATGATGTGATATAGTTAATAAGTATCCTATACCGTACGATGTCGCTAATGATCATGATAATGTTGACATTATCTACTAACCACAGCGATATAAAAATGATGACCAGTGTTCAACTGTTGCAATACTTTGCTTCTGTAATGCCTGCTGATGTCGCTTCGATCTGCGATTAATTTGCAATAGTGAACGTTTTTGGAACAAAAGTCTATTACTTTTCTCTCTTTATTGGCAAATGATTCGCACATTGTCAAACAAGGTCCCTTTTAACCTGGAATTTGTGTAGTCCTTTGATTTCTCTGTGCTTATAAGCACTTTCTAACACCGAAAATGTAGTTTCCGTTGACCTGTATTTAGAATATGCCTGGTTACATATTGCGCAATGAAGCATACGCATTTGGAACCCTCTGACAGAACGCTTGATTACCATTCATTAAATACTTAACAAAATAAACCACTAATATATATCACGAACCTCTGCTATTCAAAGGTATGGATATCTCAGTTACTACATACCATGCCTAGAGTGACAACTGTTCAAGCAATTTACTTATAAATTTTATTTTCCTTTATACATATAGTTTTCGTTTATGGCTTATGGTTACCTGATAGCTTAATGCAGAATCGAACTACATTTTTCGCGCTTTCCAAGTAAAACGCGGCAAAATTGAGTTTTGAGTAAATGGTGCAAAAAAGCTCTTTGCTTCAGAATTTAAAAAAAAAAACCGTTTGTATTTGCCTCAAGCTGACCAAGCTTGATGATAAGATTTTCAAATACTCCAATTGCACAGTTTGTTGAGTGCTTGTTGTTTCCAGAATTTTTTAATATTCTCAAAGGAAACACATTTTCTGATAGAAACTCTAGTTACAGTACGACATATTGAGGCTACCCCCTTTTTATTTTACCTTTATGATGAGGCTTGTGATGTTTATCATTATATTCTCGAGCAGCTTCCTCTTTGTCAAAGGATATTGAACCTAAGCTTCCTCTGTGATATACGCAAATTTTAAAAACATAATAAACAGACTAATAAATATACACAAAAGAGGTGGGCAGCCACAAACTTTTCTCCATTTTGCTATTGGCAAAGTCTACACTTTTGAAGGTATGAAAACACAGCCCGGTGTCGGTTAAGTTGTAAGCAGTCGCATATTGACGATTATCGTTTGTTTTCTATACCTGTAACACCTTTAACGTGACCCCTTGCGTGTCTCTTCATCTTTCATCTAATCTTGAGTAACGCCATAGCAAATTTAATATTAAAAACAATGGAAGATTTTACTATAAACCGATTAAATACAAACTAACATTTAGAGCTCAGATATTAATGTTTCGCAAAATTATGCATTCGTCGTTTATACGTCATCAAGGTGATTGACTTTATAAATATATTTACTTCCCGTGGTGTTTCTCAAAACAAGTATAATAAAGGTATAACAATTAAATGTGCGCAAAACGATGAACGTCTTTTGCCAATTTTTTGCAACGATATGTATATACAATATTTATGTCCAATACTCTCTCCACCTCCTTTCCCAACTATTCAGGAAGATATGAAATCCCATAAAGTTCGATTTTTTTTCTTATACAGTGGGCTTGTAGTCTACCTCTTTTTCTTCAATAAAATGCATATTTTCTCCGTAAACTTCAAGCTAAATGGTAACTAATACTTTATATAACTAATACAAGGACGAACTGTGCCTAAAAAGGAGATCCAAGATTTATATCAGGTCACTTAAGTTCACTCCCTCCAGGCTTGGTGGCTGAGATGATCTCAAGAGCCATTACGCTTCAAGCATCCAGATCTCAGCTGAAACATGTTCCACAAATGAAGTCATTAGGCAAAATTATTTTTAGAAAAATCGGGAATACTAAATGTACTAATGGGCTTGCAGACAAATGTTGGATTGTGCTCGTATCCAGCTCAGAGAATATTCCAGAGGTAGAATTTTTGTTTTGTCACATCTCTAATATATTAATGCTGTTCCTTCAGCAAACATGAATAAAATGTCCCATTTTCAATCGATTCTTATCTTCGTAAAACAAAAAAACCTCCTGTAAAAAGACCTTCCCCCCTGTAGCCAATTCGATTAGGGCTTTGATGGTATTAAGAAGATTTACAATTGCTTTATTCTTAAGGGTGAGATCAGATTGTAAAAATCTTAATATCATACTGTGGTTTAAAAAACCTGATGATGTCATACACTTTCTTATATAGTAGGCAAACAAACTACAACGCATTAATGAAGCATCTGTAGACAATCAATGCTAATTTTCTACAGAGAAATATATAGTATATGAGTTTATTCAATCTTGCTTTTGTTTTGCATTGAAAGGCGGATACATAATGTCGTTGAGACGTTTAGCAACGGTTATGTTATACCTTTGTGAAAATGCCAAGCATCGTACAATAAAAAAGAGAAAGGTTTTAGGTAAGTTGTGTAGTATATCATATACGAAACATGTTTGCTTCGTATCTCCCTAATTCAAACCACCAGAACGTGGTCTTCCAAACTGACAACTTCCACAACGATTTCCTTTTTCTTTTTACATATATATTATTTCTCTTGTTATTATATAGTAAGAGTTAGGTATGCATTTAACATAAAAGTTAAGCTAATTATGTTAAATTGGGAATTTCTTTGTTTACACCACAGTAGCAATACATATCGCAGAATCGCACATGACAATACAATAAAGATATTTTGTTCTAGCTGGTTGGTCGGTCATTCGGAAACAATGAAGCAACTATGACGTCACAATGCCACTTTACCAGCAACATGAGGATTGTGATGCTGGTAATAATTTTAACCTTGCGGTAGTTGTCAACCTGATTTATGTTGTCTCCTTTGATACCTTAAGAAACATCCTTGGTGTACTTGTTGTTGTTTTTTCTTGTTTGCTAATACGCTCTTGATTCGTACGAGTTTGTTAACTTCTCTGGCCAGGGTTTGAACGAATCAGTCCTGTGATCATATGCCATTAGCCTACTTCCCATTTACCATATACAGCTAACATTTACCATATAGCTAGTAGACATCTTTCACTTGACCGCAATTCTTCCCGCTAATGTCTTCCTCGGACACACAGGAAGGTATTGTGCACGTAATGTGTTTCTTGTTAAGAGGCTATATAAAGATTGCAGACTTTAAAATGATTGCTATACGATAAGATAAATGATTCCTCAATTATGACATTTTTTTAAGATTGAAGTTAAAGAAATGCAAAATTTAGCTGATTAGGCCGAGTAAATCGATTTTATTCCTGATCTGGAAGTTTATACTTAAAGAACAGACGTGATGGAATTGGCAGAGGAGAATGGTGAGTTGAATGTCATTTTCGCAATAGCAGACGGTATTTGAGTCTGAAAGATCAATTCCATTTCAATGCTTCTTTTATGCAGGTAATGCCTCTCTACCAGTTATTATTTATATGATTCAAACATTCAATCACGAAGTTGATGCCTCAGCTTCTGATTCGACATAATTGTACAACACAATCTTAGCAGGCCCCGCCCTATTGATCTTTTACAAAGGGGAGAATTGTATAACTCCACAAATTGACGTTTTAATCTACCGATTTAAATAAATTTCAGTCACTTAAGAATAACATTAAAGGCTTCTCACGTGAAAGCTATAGCTTTTGACTTTTTAAATAAAACCTTTACCTTCGACAAAAGTGCAAAGAAATTGTTAATGAGTTGTTTTCTGATTCAGTGACGCATATTTAACATCATCACACCGAATAATACCTAGGCCTCCCGGTAGATAAAACGTTTTTAGAGGCTATTATGGCTATTATAATTAAAATTTCACGAACGTATTAACATTTACTTTCAGGTAAGTAATGCAAAGTAACTCGAATTGATGTCGTACCAAATGTTCATCAATTGGGATTTCCTAGCAGGGAGACGTGTGTATTCCATGAACTCTGGTATAAGAATAATTTTATACTAGTCCTTGAAGGTTGATAATAAACCTTGTCCTTTAAGTACTACATCTATTGATGAATGTTTTTGTAAAAGAATATTATAAAATGCTAAATATTTCGAACTCCTCTGACGTTTCTCATCTCTGTGACATGCTTTTCGTAATGTGCAGTTTCTGAGGTAACAAAATAAGAAACTTTCTCGAAGTATATAGTTTAATTTATATAGTACATATATATATATATATATATATATATATATATATATATATATATATATATATATATATATATATATATATATGCAAAGCAAAAAAGAAGTGTGTTTAGTTGCTAAATCATTTTCACTAAACGGAATAGGTTTCGGTAATTGAGCCGTTGCGAGTCATTTAAGCATAGAAAAGTTTCAACTTACTGAGTGGTCCAATTATTCTTGCGAGGTTTGAAGGCTTTGCAGCGGTTATTATTGGTAACAGGAGAATCGTAAAGAGCAACAACTGAAACCATCCCGGCAATCTTGATCCTGACATTTTCATCTTCTCTGTTCTCTGCTTATCACCAAGTTCTCTTACTTTTTATACCCTTCTTCTACTTCTTCTTCTTCTCTTTTGGCTATATTCTGACGTGCCCGTTTACTCACAAATCCGGCTGGTCCTTGATTACAGAAAATGCAGAAGTAGTATTTAATGCCCCCAACAAGAACAAGAGATTGAGAGCGATATCACAGGGCAAACAACAAATTTTTGTCTTCAACCAAAAAAACGTAAAAATTCGTAAAGTTCCAAAATAATTAAAAAGCAGAAGGATTTCCCGAGAAGGCTAGTCTTGTCGTCCAATGTCTTTGACTTCAAAGTGGATATTGGCTGTAGGTTGTGCTCTCGACGGAATTTAACTTGCAAATAACCTCGTAATTGTGCGACGGAAAATAATGGTTGCCAAGCATTTCTTGTGTTTATAGGTGGGCGGGGCGTAACGTTGTGAGGGAGAAAGCTGCATGGGCTTCATTGTTCGAAAATATTTCACACTATTTAGTAAGCATTCTTTTGCTTAGTTACAACTGGTTTAGGCAATCCAGGAATTTGCTTCAACTTTTTTTGGTAACGTCACTCACAAGAGGAACAGTATAGGTATTTTAATCTTAAGACTGTACAGACTGTGGATTAGTCAGTATGTTATTTGTTAGGGCAGCAATGGTGTCACATTTTCGTCAAGATAGCGCGTACTAGGTGCATGCCTGGTATAAGTATAAGTACAGTATAAGTTTAATTTTAAATTTCTTGCATGGATGAATATTTGTTGACGGTATAATGCCATTTTTAGGTTCTACAAAACATGTTTTTTTACTCTAATTCAAGTCCAAGTTCTTTGCTAAATAATAGTCAAAAAAGGAGATTATATTATTGTTCGATATTACAAAGCTACGAACGTAAACCAATTATATTTTGACATTTCTGGA